>NW_020450817.1:0-13001 GCF_003343035.1 Apteryx rowi
TGAGGAAAAACTTCTTCACTGTGAGGAGGACAGAGCACTGGAACAGGTTGCCCAGAGAGGTTGTGGAGTCTCCTTCTCTGGAGATATTCAAAACCCGCCTGGACGCGATCCTGTGCAATGTGCTCTAGGTGACCCTGCTTGAGCAGGGGGGTTGGACTAGATGATCTCCAGAGGTCCCTTCCAGCCTCGGCGATTCTGTGATCATCTTATTGACTGCTGAAGCTTGCCATGTGTGTGAAACATTTGTGTGCTTTTCCTTCTATGATTACAGTTATTTCATTAAATAAAGAGGGAGAGCTACAACATTTACAGTCTAAGCATCCTCATCAATTGCCACTTCCTCTCAAAACATCACCTGTCACATTCCTTGTGACAGGTCAAGGACCATCACCTTAAGCAAAAGATCTAATGAAACTGATATTTATGTCCAAGCTGGACTTTTATCAATTTGTATCTGAGTAAACAAACTCAAATCTTGGTGAAGCTTGGATTTTTTTATGTTTCCTTTTTTGTTTTGCTTGTTGATTAAACATTGCATAAATATTAGTTCAGGTTGAGTTATGCTTAGTGCAGAATTCACAATTTGAAAAGGAGGTCATTGGGTCCAAACTCAGTGATTTTGTTACTTATGCCTACCTTAACAATGTTCATCTTAACAATGATCCTTTGAGCCTGTTCAGGCATCCATACTACATGCAACTCACTACATGAGGTGGAATTCCCTGCTAGGAAGATCCCTCCAGCCATATGGCCCGGGTCTATCAGTGGAATGGCAAAAAGTAGACATAAGGGAAGAAAAAGAGCATAAAGACTCCAGTGGGTCAAAACTCCTTCTTCTGGGTGAGTTAATGAGAGAGAATGGATGACCAGCACAGCAGCAGTGGCTAATGCTAGCCAATCCATCTGCTGCCAATTTCTTGTCTCCTCTGCCTGGTGGAGAACTGTAGGAAATGTCTTCAGGGCTTGTGTTGGTCTAAGACAAATAGGAAAAAGAAAAGAAACAATTAAAGACAATGTCCACACTATGGAGTGAACATGTAGGAAAGAAATATCTAGGAATATTTAGGGAAGGTTCTTTTCCCTTTTAAAGCAGGACTGCTGGTAACAAGGCATGTGTGACTATAGCATAGCATAATTGAAAATAGAGTATTCTTGAGGGAGAAGTCTGCCTTCTCATCTTACCTTAATTTTTAAATAAAAAAATGTTTTCTGGTTCACACAACTTTTTATGCAGTCATGAAGACCTGAGCTCTATTGTAATTATTTTTTGTAGTACAGTGTGGTTTTGAGGTACAATGAGGCACTGGACAATGGGTATGAGGCTGGGGATTCTTTGCTTACCCAGAGAAGTCTTGATTGTGCTGCTTCTTATCTAATATGTGTGTGATTTAGCTTTTTCTTCTCTTTTTTGTCATTCTGCCTTTTGCTTGCAAGACTTGTAATAGGAATGTCACAGCACCGGGAAGGAATCTCTCAGGTCAAGTCCAGCCTCCTGTTGTCATCAAATATTGTTACAGTGATCACAAATGATGCAAAACTGTACAGTATGAATGCCTTGAGGGGGTCCAATCCTAACAGATGGTTGTTGTTTGAAGAGTAAGAGTCCTGCCAATTTGGAATGAGGTTGGAATCCTAAACTGGAAATGAGGAAGAGGGGTGGATCTGGGAGAAGCCAGCTAAATGAAACTAAAAAAACTCAACATCTTGTAGCTGTTGGGATAGGAGAAAAACACTTGCCTAGAGGTAAAAAGGCTTCAAAGGCTGCTTGAGAAAAAATCTGCTGTTCTGCCTGCAAGGAGAGTGTGGGAGTTTCTAATAGCTAATGACATAATTTATTGATTTTCTGAGAATAAAGGAGCTACTCTATAGCTATCAGTTTCTGTAAGTCAGCAGACAAAATAGTGCTGAGATTGAATGACTTTGCATGATCACCTATCCACAAAGCCACTGGTGATTGCAAAGCCCTACTGGTGCCATAGCAGTATCAGATAGAAAGTACCATATTTTCCCAGTATGTGGCTGAAGTAAGAGCCTGGTGGAGCATCATGAGCTTAGCAATTCATCGCACCAAAGGAAAGGACAGCACACTGCAGGAACATTGCCTAAGATAGTATATGACATGTTGTGAATAGCACACACCAAAACTGGCACCAAACAAGGCCTGGGCACCATGGTGTATCTAGACAGAAACATCAGTGACAATCACAAGCACTTGGATGTCACTGGAGTCCAAAACTAGCAGGATCATCAACAACTCTTCTTATACACAGGCGAAATATCACCATTTCACAGTTTCTACTAACATGCTTATTTTCTAAAGTGGAAGAAAAAGTAGTCTGGCACAGAGCTCTTGAAATGCTGCTAACCCTTGTTTTAAAAAGATTTGTTAGTGTAGGATATGCAAACTGAGGCACCCCAGATATTGATTTGGGCCTTGAATATATATTAATAATTGTTGAGTCAGGGTAGAGAGAGCTGGTAAAGACGCTAGGGAGATGCAACAGCATCACACAGAAAAACAAGATACAGAGCAAGCAAAAAGAGTGAATGGACACTCTTCAAGTACATCTATTAAACTCAGAATACAGAAAACAACTTGAATTTTAGAATGCATAACAAAAAATAGTTTCAAATGAAGCTTGATTCAAGGCTTACTTTTTCTGTATTTCAAAACAGGAAAAGTTTGTCAAAATCAACAAACGAGGGAAAGTTATAGAAAATCCAATTTTTCTAAAACCTCTACCAGAAAAAGCTTTCTCCAGAGCTTTCTAGAATAAGGATCAGTTAAAACTAATATAATACATGCTAATACAATACATGCTCTATATTATGAAATGGAGTGCTGAAGACTGGCAGAAACAATTAGTTTCAAAGGCCAAGCTTGCAATCACTCTGAAGTTTTTAAAAAAATGTTGGGCTCTATCCCAAAGTGAAAATTGTTAGAACTGCTGGACAAGCAAATAGCTGACCTTTTCAGGTGGAAATGGGAACAGATGTGAACTGATGAAACCAAAAATTATGCTTGTATAAGGAGACGCTTAAAAGCTTATCCGCTGCCTCTACAGTACTGCTAAACAGAGGCAGACCACTAGATGTATAAAGAAGGCTGACCAGGGTGAAATGAAACATATTACCATGGCAATAATAAAAGATGGGCTCACACTCATCTCTGTGATGATTTCAAAATCACTACCTGTTATCTATAATGAAGGATATATTTGTCTCATTAGCTGTGATAAGAATTTCTTTAGATATACAAAGCCTAATGCTATGTAAAATGGAGATTGAAGATGATAAGAAGAGGTGTTAAGAAATATTAGTTTACCAAGGTATATCCCTGCAAATAGGCTGGTGTTTAGAACAAATGTGTTGTCTTTGCCATTAAAGACATTGGTTCTCATTAGTGTAACAGGAAAAGTAACTTTGCATGTTATGAAAAAATATATTGAAATACTTCTTGCCTTTGCTTGTAGGTCTCTTACCTCTGACAAGCTTAATTATGCTCAAATGGAGAGATAAGCCCCAAATATACTCTGGGGATATAAAAGGTTTTGCCACAGGTCACTGTCCTGTCACTTAAATTTTCACACAAAGAAGGTAGTGTGCATGGCTGTTATTTCTGAAAGCCCACTGCTACACCATTCATGTCCAAGAGTCTCAGTCAATAAGAAAATGTGGCATATTTGTTATTTTACCATTAGAAGCAGGAGCTAACAATAAGGAAGCAGAAGCGAGGACAGTCTGCATGTTTTGCATCAGGCTGAATAAAACCTCAGAGAAACTGGTAATAGTTAATTCTGGCTCTCGCAGTAGAATATAGGACAAAAAAGTGCTAATTCATAAACTCTCCTGTGGCCACAGAGTACCATGTCAATGTCACATTCACTTTTCATGAAATAATCAACTCTATGTGAAAATTTGTTACAGTTTTTGTCCACCATGTTCTCACTGGAAGGCTGTCCCAAAAGCAGCACTCTGATCATTAGGACCCCCTCCTCAGGATGATAAAGGGAATGATGAGCCTGTCTTAGAAAAGGAGGCCAGAAGAGCCTGACATATTTAGTCTAAGCTGAAAGTTGCCACAGACATGTTTGATGTCTAGAAATATCCTGGGAGAAATGCAAACACCAAGGAAAGGGTGGAGCTGTTACAGCCACAGAGCAATTGTGGCACACGCACAAGTACAAATCAGTAATTTACAAACTAGCATAAGTTTACTGATAAGGGCAACAAAAAATTAACTACTTTAAAATTGGCACATAGTAAGTTTGTGATGGTGGACATAGTACTTGTAACTCAGGGATTTGGGAGATGCCTTCCAGCCTTACATTCCTTACAGACATTGCAGTCTACCCTTGAAAGGTCTTTCTAACACAGGTCCCTTCCCCTTTGTGCATGGTCAGGATCTGCCTCACTCAGCTCTTGCAGCTGCTGACAGCCCCGTCCCTTTCAAGGGCCTCTGGTCTTACAATGATGTAGTATTCCCTTTCTTAAGCTCTGGTCTATGAAAGAGATATTAAAGGGCTTAAACTGCCAGGCTCAGGGCCCTCAATTAACTGTTTCTCAAAAAAAGCCTTATCTCTGCCAGTGATTTGATTCACAGAATCACAGAATGGTTGAGGTTAGAAGGGACCTCTGAAGATGTGTAGTCCAACCCCCTTGCTCAAGCAGGGTGACCTAGAGCACGTTGCCCAGGACCCTCTCCAGATGGCTTTTAAATATCTCCAAGGAAGGAGACTCCACAACCTTTCTGAGCAACCTGTTCCAGTGCTCAGTCATCCTCACAATAAAGAAGTTTTTCCTTATGTTTTCCTCATGTTCAGACAGAACTTCCTCTTTCAGTTTGTGCCCAGTGTCTCTTGTCCTATTGCTGGGCACCACTGAAGAGAGTCTGGCCCCATCCTCTTGACACCCTCCCTTCAGATACTTGTACACGTTGATAAGATCTCCTCTCAGCCTTCTCTTCTCCAGGCTGAACAGGCCCAGCTCTCTCAGCCTTTCCTCATAAGAGAGATGCTCCAGTCCCCTAATCATCTTTGTAGCCCTTCGCTGGACTTGCTCCAGTAGTTCCATGTCTCTCTTGTACTGGGGAGCCCAGAACTGGACGCAGTACTCCAGATGTGGCCTCACCAGGGCTGAGTAGAGGGAGGAGATTACCTCACCTTCACCTGCTGGCAATGTCCTTCCTTATGCATCCCAGGATACCTTTGGCCTTCTTTGCTGCAAGGGCATATTGCTGGCTCATGGTCAACTTGTTGTTCACCAGGAACCCCAGGTCCTTCTCTGCAGGACTGCTCTACAACAGGTCACCTCTCCAGCCTGTCCAGGTCCCTCTGAATAGCAGCACAGCCCTCTGGTGTATCAGTCACTCCTGCCCATTTTGTATCATCAGCAAACTTGCTGAGGGTGCATTCTGTCCCTTCATCCAGGTCATTGATGAATAAGTTGAACAAGACTGGACGCGGTATCGACCCCTGGGGGACACCGCTAGCTACAGGCCTCCAGCTAGACTCTGCGCCACTGATCACAACCCTCTGAGCTCTGCCATTCAGCCAGGTCTCAATCCACCTCACTGTCCACTCATCTAGCCCACACTTTCTGAGCTTGCCTATGAGGATGTTATGGGAGACAGTGTCAAAAGCCTTGCTGAAGTCAATGTAGGCAACATCCACTGCTCTCCCCTCGTCTACCCAGGCAGTTATTCCATCACAGAATCATTCATTGATTTAACAGGGCAGAGTCAGGTACAATAATATAAAAAAGGTAAACTGAGGCACCACCTGATAGTTACTTTTAAACTATGAGGAGACATATATCCTATGTCTCCACAACCTCATATACAAGGTTTTCCAGTTTTCTTTGTTTTAAGAGGACAATACATATATAAGAAGGTTGCTTAATGCGTGGGAACAGCCTATGCTTACATTTCAGTTCATAAGCACTCCCATAAGCACAAGAAATTGAGGAGTAATCAGCTGCTCTTTCACAGGAGTTTCACATGGACTAATGTGTAGGCTTATTAATGGAAATAGGATTAGATTGCAGTAGGTGAATGGCCTAAATAGCCTGAAAGTTCTCATGTGTATCAAATACATTCTGAACATTGATGAAACTGTAAAAACTGTTGTCTTTATGGATGGCAGTGTCTGAACAGAATGTGGACATGAATCACAGCTTATATCCAAAGGGTTCTAGTTGTCTGAAATGATTTGAAACAAGTCACGTTATTGTCTTACTATCCTGCCATAAACATATTAGCACAAATTTTGATCCAGATATTTAGCAAGCAAAGTATGTTGGGGGTCCAGATATGCCTAGTAAATGCATAGCGTGCCGTGCCAAGCCATGTAACAGCTGTTTCATTGGGGGCATCAAGCCCCTATGAAGCCTCAGTAGAAGCCATTCCTCCACCATGTCCAATACTGCCTACACTGGTCAACAGCTGCAGTATAATTTGTCACATTACAGCCATTATTTGGAGCTCTGCTGTCACACTTACTTTTAGCAATCAGATTTGTTCAGCAGGGTCCAAACACAGGATATTAAGTCAAAACCAAGAAGGTGACATTAAAACATCAGTGACTTGTTTGTTATTAATGTAGAAAATCCACTCTTCTCACCTTTGTGGTATGGCACATTGAACACTAGAATCACACTGAGAAAAAACCTGCAGATAGTTTGGAGAGGTTCATATACAACAGAACAACTGAATTTGTACAGTTCTTCCCAAATAGCCTAAGAGTTGCATTCTCACAGTAAATCAAATAATGACTGAAAAACACAGCAATAGAGAATGATGCAGTATTTTCTGTATGGTAAGGCTGAATGTAATTGCTTTATGGGAAATGAACAACACCAGATTGAAGTACACAACTCCATAGATGAGTAGCAGATGGCAGATAAAGGCATGTGAATGCCTGCATCCCACACTAAGCCAGGTTGATAATTTACTAGAGGTTTTTGTTTTGCTTTTACAAGTTTTAACATTGATAAGTGCTTCCTCTAGGTATTCATAAAGAGTTAAAACTCAGGCAGAACTCACATATTGTTCCCCCTTAACTGTAAATACTTGCATATTTTTAAAGCACTCTATTAGTGCTAACCATGTTTTGAAGTGTAGAAGTTCATAGGAATCAGCCAGAGCAGGTGTATGGATGTAGCTAGATTTTGCAAGTTTGTACTCATCTACTAACCACAGTTATTTAGAAGCCTTGTAAGTAACATGTTCTCTTCTTATTGACTTAGTGTGTAAAATTTACACAGTCGTAGGCAAATGGACAACTCATGAACACAAGTCCTTCAATACATAAATATTATTGGGTCATGATTAGAAGAATTCATAGTCAGGAATGCACAGTCATTTTAAGGATCCCACAATGTTTTCTGTGAAGTCAAGAGACAACACAGTAGTCTATTAAACAGCTTTCCCTGAGTGCGATTTTTCCTATGCATCAGAAAAACATAGAGCCCAGATTATGTCAGGTATCACATATACATCCGGGAGTTTTTACCTTTGGATTCTATTCAGAGTCAACCAGGTGAAATTCAGAATCGATGTTGATTCAGGACATCAATCCCAAATTAATGCATTTGGAACAATCTGTTCTTACTCTCATTCATATAATGAAATTTGCCTTTGACTTGAATGGGAGCAGTGCTGGGCTCTCTGCAACTACTGATTATACATGTCAATATTGGGCTGGGTTTGAATGATGCTGTATTATGCAGAAGAATAAAATATCATGGAGTTGTTCTGAGGCAACAAGACAACATAATTATATGGATTGTAAGAGAAATACAGAGCAAAATATAGTACTACATATTATTAGCCTGTTTCAGTCTTGCCTCATGATAACTGGACCTTTGTTCTACTTAATTTGGAATTATTTTAAAATTAAATCTATATTTATTTTTCTGATTGTGGCCTTGTTCTGAGAGTTCATACACTGAGAAGCCATTGTTGACATGACTGAGCAGGATATTGTCTTTGATTAAATTCACTTTGGAGATTTCTGACACCAATTGCTAACATGCTTGAGGTCCCAATAGCACTGAAAATCTAATATCAACATGAACTTAGAAAAATATCCGTATGTTCTTCCTGAACCAAGAAAACGCTACCACCCTGCACTGATAGACTAAAAGAGGCTGAGATATACTTCATCCTACAACTTCAGATAAAAGAGGTTGTTAGATTTTTTTGAGAATTGCATTCATGTAACAGGATATGAAAAATTTCCTACCCTACATCCACAGCAGCATGAAAGGAATATTTGAAAAATATTGTTATCTATACCTGCAAACAAGAATCATAGATAGTATCATGTGTGCTACTGCTATCTGAGAAAATATCAATCTTATATATATTTATCCTTATAGTAGGGAAACAATCCTAGCATTTGTTTATAAATATAGAAAGCTGGCACAGAGATATCAAGTGACCTTCCCAATTTGACACAAAAAATATGGGAGAGAAGGAAGCAAAGTCCCAACTCTGGACTCAAACCATCTTAGAATCCCTTCCTCTCAGGAAGAATAAAGAAACCTATTCTAGTGGCTTAATTTCAACCGTTTTCTACCAAGCTAGACTCTTAATGTTCTCACAACATTGAAAAAGTTTCTCCAGATTAAATATCTAAGTTGCAACATGACAGAATAGTTTCAGACTGGAGCAGTTCATCTGAATGGACTTTGGGTAAAATGTAAAGTTACCAAATGGGTATTTGGCAGCAAAGGTCAAGACAATATGGTGTTGTTAATAGCAGAAATAATAGTGATACCACCTTGGAGGCATATGCAATGACTGTCTTTTAATTCAAAGACAAAGATATACAGTGTCTTGCAAAGCAATTTCATACAAACTGAGGTATTAAGATCAGGTAATGATTGAGTTGCTATTTACAGAAGGCTCCAATAAGCCTTTCCTGCTGCCTATACTTAGCCTTTTATGTTGTTACAAACAGTGACAGCTTTCCTACCTTATAATTACATATCTGTAAACATGGTTTCAGAAATTCACAAGACCACAAAAACCAGTACTATAGCTTATTACTATAATCTTTTATTATTAATAGTAATTCATATACCATTCTGATCAATTTTTCATGTATAAACATGTTAATGAACTATTTTTTGCAACATTTTTAAAGGAAAACAGCTTAGAAAGCATCCTCCTGGCATCCTCAGTTTTATTTTACTGTTTTTCATTTCAGGCGTATATGGTAAAATCTATTAATTGGCATCTCCAAGTTCAAAAGTAAGTCTGTGACAGAGCTAGTAACAGAATCATGGTGGTTCATTCTCAAACTCTGCTGATACATAGGTGCAAATCCTTGGTTAGAGCTACCCTAAATTTACAGCAATTTACTGAGAACAGTCAGAACTCTGATCTGCTGACAGCTAGTCTGGTGTTTTCCAAAGCCTGTGTTTTAAATTAGTGCTGTGTTTACAGTAATATGATTCTATTTCCAAACAGGAGATAACACCTTTTCAATAATTAGGTGGCATTCTTTCATCTCTTTGAGTTTCCATGTTTATTTTTAATATCAACATTGCAATTTTTAAACTGCATTACATACTAAATTACTGATTTCTAAATTCAAAATCAAGGCAGAGCTAAAGAGACAGAGAATAAATGAGGATCGAAAGGAGCTGGAAGGAGGTTAGCAAAGACATGCGAGCTTTTAGCAAAGTAAAAAAAAGAAGTAAACGATGAATGAGACGGAATTGAAAAACTCACAACTGGCTAAAATAATAAATTCCTTTGTTTTAATTGGGATTTGTTCTAGTGTGAATAATGAAGGATTTGAATATTCAGTGCAAGAACAGCCACATTATAAAAAGTAGTGCTCAGCTACAACCAGCAAGTATTCCTCCTTTGGGCACCTGCTGAAGCTTCTATGCAGTTGAGAGACTGCACATCCACTCCTTCCTGTGGGTTACAGCTTCTCAGACTTGCAGCCAGAGCTGATGAGTCTTGGTCATCAGGCATAAGGTTTACACTGCTGGATCCTACCTCACACTGCCTCCCATCTCAGCCTGTATCATCACAGCACACATGGCCTGTCTCACTCCATCATCCCATATGTCAAATGCAGCTACTCTCACTGACCTGTTACACTCTAGCCATCAGCACTTGGCATGATGGAAAAAGAACTGTTAAAAGGCAGTCCGGACGGGGGAGGGAAAGAGGGTGTACCAAAGCAGCGTCCACATTAGGTTTATGGCCTCTCCCTATGCATGGCCAGCCACCAGCATGGCTTCAGACACAGTTATGTTTCATGTACAGGAAACGAAAGAGGCCAAGAAGGCGACATAAGTACAGAGGAAGCCATGAAGTTATCTCTTCCTCATTCCTGCACACTTCTTTCAGAGTGCAGCTACTCACACTTTGTCTCTGTTGTACCCACTGAACTGGCCAGCCTGTAAAACAGGAACTAAAGGAAAAGAATGCTGCTCACTAGGGAAGCTGCTTCTTCCTCCTCATCATATTGCCTTAGCTGAGTCAGCAAAGACATATGACTTGCTCCTCCCACAGTACAAAAGGAGGAGCATCTGATAGGGCTTGCTTCAGTGGAGCCTTTTGGAGACTCGTAACCCACCATGCTCTGGAACAACTCAAATTTGCTGTCCTCCAAGTTGTCTGGATTCCTTTGGGTTATTTTTATTAGCCTGTGTCTGCTTCTCTCCAGATTTAAGATATCCGGATTTTAGCTTAGGATGTTTAACAAAATCTTACTTAAAAGAAATGGATTAATCTTACTAAATGGAAATGTTAGTTTAATTAATGAAGGAGGGTAAGCAGCTGGTTGTTGGGGTATAACAGGGATTCATCTTGTGAGCATGTTTTTTAATATCTCCCTCATTACATGGAACCTCATATATGTAGTATCCTGTAAAACAAGGTAGTCAAATACAATCTCACAGTAATGATTGCAAGACAAATATCTGACAGAAGTTCATTCACAGAAGACAGGAAATTGAGAGAGATTGTAAATATTAACAAGACTGAAAATTAAATCCTGTGGAAACTGCATGATTAGAAGCCCGGGCAGATATGGATAGTTTCAACTTCCAAAAACCATAGCTACAGTTAGCAAGAAACAATCTAATATTTGGTGAGTGGGTGAAGCTCAAAGGCCAAAATGCTGCAAGAGGACTAAGTGGAATAGAAGTTAGTAAATAGGGTACTTGCTTCATTTTGGCACTGTCAAACATTTCATTGGTGGGGAGGAAATATTTCTTCTTGGCTTAAGATAAAGTGACTGCACTGTTATTTTGACTTAAAAATTCAAAACAGTGCTACTAAGAAAAATAAGATACATGAATGCATTATGTGCATTTACCACTTCCTTCAAATACTATACCAGTAGGGGGCTCTGTTATCCCTCAGCACAGAAATTCAACTGGGACCAAGGACCAGGTTCTGGAGAGGACTGGAGATGTTCACCTGGAGTAAGGTGAAAGCAGGAACTCGGCTGTGGCTTTAGGAATACTTTTACACCCCTAGAGTGGATGGTTCCAAAACGCTGAACTAATATCGGACATCTATTTTTTAATTTGAAATGCACTGAGCAAATGCCAAAGTTGTTCACACTGTTTGTTCTGGCAGCCCTAGCATGGAAGTCCTGTTATGCAACATGGGCTGGGGTTTCAGAGCTAGAACTTGAACCATCCAATGCTTGGAGTATCCATAAAACTTGCCTTCTGGCTCATCATGCTAGCAATTATACAGGCATACGTGTTCTGTACACTCACAGTGATGTCCTGAAAAGAGGCTGAGCATCCATTTGTCAGAATGAACTGGAGTTCGTAGAAAAGGAACATAATGGACTTATATGAAGATTCTGAAAAGAGAGGAACAATATTTCACACTGATTCAAATGTAGATGCAGAGCAGTCCCATACAATGAATCTATTCAAGCAGGCTACATACACACAAATTATTTAGAGGTGCTCAAGGAAGCATAAGACATTATGGAAAGAAATCACACATAGGAAAATACTGTGGTATCACTGCTGTAATGGTGATTATGCAAGTCATTGAAATATTGTATAAAGCACGTTTTGAAAAAATAAAGCAATAAAAAAATTTGAGTTCTTTTTACTTTAGCTGATGCATGTCCTCTGAAGATTTAAAGCTCATACTTTCAAGATTTTTCCTCTATTATCCTGAGGGCTGGAATCTTCCCAGATGGAAAGTGGAGGCTTTCAGATTATTAAAAGTATGCAGGAGCTAATGCTTTATGGGGAAATTCTAGGTATCAGGGGACTCCCAGTAACACCGAGAGGTTTGGCAAGACCTCTATCAAAGTGAAAGAAAGGGCTGCCGCTTGCCCCACACATCCCATACAAGATGCCTGACTCACTGTGTTAAAACAGAGCCCAGTACAGACTCACCACCTCTTTTTTTTTGTCACGGGCCCCCCACAACCCGAGGTGAGCGGAATCTAGCAGGCTGACAGAGAGCTTCAAGTGACTGCGTCAAAATAAAAGAGGAGCCAACAAGGCTTTAAAAACGCGTGAGGGGTGTCCCGGCAAAGTGCGAGGTGGCCGGATCCGCCCCGGCCCGGCCCCCGAGAGGAGCCGCCGCCGCGGGGCAGGTCCCGGCTCCTTCTGGCACGTTCCGGCAGGGGCGGCCGATGTGGCGGCAGCCGCTGCTCCAGCCCGCGACCTCCCCAGCAGCGAGGCTGCCCGCCCCGCGGCGGCCTCCCCCTGCCCTCCCCTTTGCCGTCCCCCCGGGCGGCCGGGGTGAGACCCCGGGGGTCGCCGCGGGGCACCTCGGCCTGCGCGCCGGGCGCCTCTCACTGCCGCCCCGGCCCCCCTCGGCCCCGGACACTGCCCCCACCCCCTCGGCCTCCCGCCTTCCCCTCCCCTCCCGGTCCCTCCTCCCCGGCGGCGCCGGCCGTGCCCGCCTCGCTCCCCGCCCCGGCTGAGGGGCGGCTGCTGCTGCCGCTGCCGCTGCCGGCGGCGGCTCCGCGAAAATGTCCGAGCGCGGCGGC
>NW_020450817.1:13621-59741 GCF_003343035.1 Apteryx rowi
AACGGCTCCCACCGCACACGGCAGCGTGAGGCGCGACCGCGCGCCGTCGCCCCGCCGGGGAGCGCGCAGCCTGCTCCGCGGCGGACCGCGCGCTTCGCCTCTTCCAAGGGGCGGCAGTTCGTTAAAATGGGTGCCACGGTGCCACCGCCTGTCACCCAGCCCTTCATCCGTTGACGCCACTTGTAGTTGAGTGAAAGCTACCCCATAGCCAGGAATCCTGCACAGTCATTGTGTGTCTGAGTCGGAAATAAACATTTCTCCCTCCCCAGCGAGCGGGAGGATGGGGAGCCGGGAGGCTGCTGGTAGGGCTGTGGGCATGGCGGTCCGAGGCCGCCTTGGTGCTGCCTGAGCAGCCTCTCCCTCCTCCGCTGCGCGTCTGCTGAACGGCGGCCCTCAGCCCCCTGCCTCGCCTGCAGCATGCTGGCTCCCTAATTTTTGCTGCAATAATGATGCGTCCGCCTGTGTGTCTGTGAGCCGTGTGCTTCCCGGCAAACAGGTTAACGGGAGTGCCCTCACAGGAGCAGGCGGCCAGGAATTGGGGGGAATTACACGCTCAGAAACTAGCGGAGTTTGGTGGGAGCACCCTGGAGAGGGGCTAGGGTCGGTCGCTTCTGTCCACAGAGCGCAGATCGGACAAGGCAGCCTACAAACTGGTGTGAAAGAGAGAAGGTTTTTGCCGGGTGATTTCAGTAGCATTGTAAATTAGGACAGCGCGTGGCCCAAGGACTTTGGAGTCTTAGTGTTGCATAAGGATTTATCACAACTCCTTATCATAAAATGTTTCCGTTTTTTAATAATTAGCTTATCAAGTATGCATTTTTGGGAACTCCTGGCACAGTAAGATCAAGCTGTTGTTTTCATATTTGATGCACACTTCAATGTTTATAAAAGCTTTGAATCAATTTCTGGAAATAATAGTAATGTTTAAGGGGTTTCTGAAAAAGAATCATGATTCTTTTATAAGCTAGGTAAGTAGAATAATGTAAAAACAATCTATATGGGCCTTTAATGAAGTGTACTACTACAGAAAAAATGTTTCTTCAGAGTTTCTTAACTTTTTGCAGCTGACTAAACTTGTGAATAGTCGTTTCCCTTTTTTCTCTTCATAGTCAGATACTGGAGAACATTTATGGAGTTTCTTATTGTTTACTTCTTTTTCTAGCTCTGTGAAATGCCTCAATTTTATGTAAGAATAGGAATGCATACTATGTATGTATGTGTGTGTGTATTCCTACATATATATATATATATACACACACACACACACACACACCTTCAACAATCAGCAGAAACACTCAGGACTAGTATCTTGGAATTTTTCTCTATTATTTCAGGTTTCTGCTTTCCCTAGAGAACTCTAGGGAAATATTGTGTGAATATTGGCACTGTAATTCAGGGGCATGGGCTGGTGTTTATCCAATTGTTGTGAATAGTTTCACAGAGGCCTAGTTTATTAGGCTATAAACTTTTACTTTTCTTTCTCCCCTATTTTGCAAACTCAGAGCTGGATATGCAGTATGAGAAGTACAGTAATTTCCTAATTAAACCTGCATTTCTGATTATTTTTCCTATTTATGCTTAAATAGTTTCAAGATGAAAACCTACTCTGCTGAATTTTGTAACAAGATGCCAAGACTTTTGAGAACTTGTGAAGGAAATGAAAACATGTGGTGGTTCACTTGAAGCACAGCTGGTGATTTATTTTTTTTTTTAATTTACTCTAGTAGTGTTGTTAATTTATTCTGCTTGCTTCTTTTCTGCCTGAGAAGCCAAGGAAATCCTAGTATGTTATTAGTGAGGGAGCCTAGGAACTGGGATATAAAATATAGGGAAGAAACCATGGGAAAGGTTTACTTTAAAATATACATTTAAGAACAGCTTACAGTAATAAAATATTATTCTACGTTAATAGTCCTGTTAACATCAATGAACTATAAACTCAAGCAAAAGCTTGAATGTGAGGAAGAGGTTTACCTACATCTCAGAAAAGCTATCTATTTTTAGTGTCTCTTGAAATTGATTTTTTTTTCTCTCTATATGCACATGCCTGACCCAGGAGACACAGTCATTCCCGTGAGTAATATGCTGTATAGCTTTTGTGAATAATTGCACTCCTATTCAGTAACATACTTAAAAACTTATTTAAGTCTTACGGAAACCAGTGGAATTAAATTTTTAAGTTTTTTAAGTATTTTTAAATTCTTAAGTATTTTGCATAATAGAAGTCATAGTCCTGAAGTCCAAACACTGGCTTTGAAACAGGAACAAAGTTGTTGTAACAAATCTTTTTCTACCTCAGTGAAACTCTTCTATAGTCTTTCCCTTTCCTTTGTTACTGTAAATTATCAGTCATATCCGATAGACTTGTGCAACTGAAGTGATGTTTGTTAAAAAGAAACATTATGTAAATATTTGCATTTAAGCTGTCTTCTGCTTGCCCTTTTTATGCATGCAGTTCAAAGTCAATATAATAATATCGATATCAAGTACAGTGCTTCCCAGTAGATTTTTCTTCTTTTTTATTTAAATATGGAATATATGTAAAATACAGACCCTCCATAGTGCAAAGACTTCTACTGCTTTTCTCACTCTTTTTATGACACATCCTAAAAAAAAGTCCTTCTTGGAAATCCTTGAAAGCACTTGGCCACACTGTCAAATGGCATTGCACTTTAGCATCCATATGAACCACACAGAGAACTGTGAAGTCGTTCCTTCAAGTATTTTCAGTGCATTTTGCATTACGCATGTATCTTCTGCCGAGAGGTCTGCAATTCTGCAGAGGTCTTCCTTACCTGGATTGTCTCCTATAGCCATTCAAGTTGGTGGACATTCTGTCATTTGCTGCTGTTGAATCCGATTTTGCAAATTTAGAAAAAGCTTCAAGCCCTGTGAAAGTATAGCGTATATATGGTAGGTTAATTATGTTTAAAATGATCAATGGAGCCTTCAGCAGTATTTTTTTGTCAGCTTTTGGTTTTTTCAAAGCTTATTTGCATAATGGCAAATATCAAATTTACATGTTTTGTTTGGAGGTGTTTTCTTTTTGTGCTGTTGATTTGTTCCTCAACTTGTATTTTTTTATAATAGAATACTATTTTAACTTGAGCCAAAACCCAATTAAATAGTTTAATTGAAAATTTTCTTGATAAATGCATTTGCATAGTTTTCAACCCTGAAGTAGGATTTATCTCTCACTGAAGTCAAAGGGCTTGTTGGCTTTTGTAGAGCAGATGCTGTCCCTGCTAACTGTGAGTTTTAAAAATATTTTTGGTTTTAAGGGCAGTATTTAAGCTGATGGCCATTTAAATGGGAAGCAAGCAAGCTGACTTTCACAAGATAATTTTCATCTACCATTATTTTGTTTCAAGCCTAGAGAAAAATGGATTGAGTTGGGCTCAGGTCAAATTGCATTTTAAACTTTTGTCCCTCTTGACTGTACCTCTTAAATGATAATTCTGCCTGTGTTTGAGTCTTTGAACTATTCTGGTCATACTGCTTGTAACCTGGATCTCTGGCCCGCAGCATCTCTGCATCACAGCCATATTACCTTGGCCGATCCAATATAGTTTTGTATCTCTAAGCCTCTTCCTTTGGGAGTTGGTGTTAGCACCTGCTTAAAGTGACTCAGAAAGAGCTTCTTCATCTCTTTTTTTTTTTTTAAAGACTTTTTTATTATTTACCCCAAATTGTGTAACACACATAGCAAAAGGTTTTCGTTTTGTTTTTTAAAGCCTGTATACCTCTTTTCATGCCAGTTTTTGTAAACTGTCTTCCAACCTACTTAATCTTATCTTTGTCTGGGAGGTATAGGCAGCCTTCTGCAGCATGCCCTCTGTGAGCTCTCCAGCAGGTTGTTTCTCATTAGCATATTGAAAATCTCTCTTTTGCTTTTTTTGGAGAGAAAATACCTTGCAAGATTAACAGAATTGAGGCAAAAGCTTTTTTTCTGAACAGAAACTTCCTCAGAGGTCTTTGGCATCAATAGTGCTTTCTCTGTGCTGTTTTTTCCTTACCTTTTGGTTTCCATCATGCAGTCTCCTTTGATTTTTAAATGTATGTTCAAGCAATGCCTAACACAAACCTCAAGTTATATTAAAAAAAAGTATATGTTTAAAAAAAGTATCCTGCTAACTCGACTGTAATAAAACAGGCCTCAATTCAGGAAAGCAGGTAAGCATAGTCTGCCTTAAATCATTCACTCAGTGCAGCACTTAAACAGGTCCCTACATCCCACTGACTTTAGGTGCATACTTAAGATTCATTAAATTTTTATCCTGGCTTATCCTGTGTAGAAATCTTGGGGTTTTTTTAGGCTTCTGTTTAAGAAAGTACAAGTGGAAAAGTAGAAGCAGAAAACTTTAGGATTAAAGTTTAACCCATTCTTTCCCCCATCCCACCCAATCCTATGATTTCTGGTAGGATTATAACTCACAAATATTTGAGGATTCTATCTTTCAAGATTGAGACATAAGATTACTGATATTGCCCTTTTCATATTAAGAACCTCTAAACAAGTGCTGAGGCAAATCAGCAGGGTGTGAAGTTTTTTACAAACTCATATAAATTGTCTTTGACTGAAAAAGAGAACAATTCCAGATCTAGGATTTTACTTGATGATTTCTGAATGATACTGTTTTTTAAAGGGACCTTTTTATTAACTATAGTGACACTAAGTATATGTTTTCAACTAAAACATCAACTTACTGCAATTATGATATGTATCATTGTAACACTGTGTGCTTATTTAAATGGTAAATGCTTAGATAAGCTTTTAGAATAGTAATAACACACACTTCCTGTATGTATATATATCAGGAAACTGAAGACCTTATGGAGATCTATACAACTAAAGTCAGAATCCTAAGCTCATACAGCCATTTGATTTCAGTGGACATCCCTTTGGGCCAGGCCTCTTTTGGATGAAGTTTCTTGTTTCCAATGCAAATACAGGGCTAAACTTCATCCTAAATATGGTTATGGTAATATGTGATTGAAAACATTGCATCAAACAATATTGTTAACATAGCACTTAGCTGCTGTCCAAGATCCATTAAAAGTTGTCTATTTTTGGCAGGAATCTTTTAGAAGTAAACTTTTGAAGGCTTTCAATTGTTTTGCAGATATTTACAAGGAGCCTTTTTTGAGCTTATTCAAACATTTTGCAAACTGGGTGAGAGATGAAGGCGTTCGAGTCTGCTCAGAGGCAGGACACCTTGTAAGAGTGCGTAAATAATAATAATCATACTTACAAGCAAGACCTTGAAAGTGAGCTTGCAATAGGGAGTAGCAGTAAGTAAAAAGGGGTCACATGGTCAAAGTTACAGGTCAGGAGAAGGATCTTTACAGCAGCATCACAAGAATGAATAGGTGAATATGGATGTAGCAACAAAAAATATTGCAGAATGAGGAAGACCCTCAGAGGAATATGATGAAATAGCTATTGGGGATGAAGTTGCAATGGGGTTTGCAGGTACAAAGCTAAAGGAGGGCAAAAATTCAAGAATATATGAAAAACAGATCAAAGAAGGAAGAAGATGGAAGAGTACTGGCTAGGGAGAGGTCACTAGAGAGTTCAGTGAGGGTGGGGGGTTTTGGGTTTTTTTTTTTTTTTTTTTTTTTTTTTTTTGGAGCACTAGGATGGGATTTGGTTTGCTTGTAATTCCTTTTGTCCAGTTTCATTCTGCATATTTTCCAGTTATTGAAACAGCATAGTCATTGACTTTGGAAAGGAAAAGGAAATGGAATGGTAATTAGTGGAGTCAAGGTTCATATTTAAAATGAAAGTAAGAATTCTTTTAATGAAGAAGATTGAATCAGGGAGGAAGTGGTTGTGGAGAAGGATAAGATGGGCTGAGAATAGCTGTGACAGAGATCTGTAGGTAGGATGCTGCCAGTAAGCCAGTGACATCTGTATGTGTGAGGGAGCTGATGGAAGGAGCTGTAGAAGGGAGAAGAAAAGGCAAGCTCAAGACATGTGGGGACTTTGTATTTTGCTGCTTTTTTCAGGAGGAATTAATGCAGTCTTTTTTAGAGAAATAAATGGGAGCAGGAGATGAAAAAAGCTTGAGGAATGAACTAGTTGTGGCAGAAATGCAGCAAAAATTGTAGAATTATGGCCTTCCGTTTGGTCATAGGAATACATTAGCTGAGCAAAAACCCTCTGTAGAGGGTCTCCTCCACCCTTACTGCACTACCATTTGTTGTAATATGCACCTGCCTGACCACATGATATAGCAGTGGCATAGCCCTCTGCTCCTTCTTCCCTGCCATCACTCCTGATCACGATTGCAGCTGTCTAGGACACACAATCCCTGTTCCTGAGACTTTAAAATCTTAAGGATTGGCTGCCTCAAGAAAGCTTCCCAAGGAGCTGTTTGCAATTTCAGGACCTTATAGCTAGTTGGTTCAAAAATCCAGTATCTTAATTCTGTGCATACAGTCTGTGTGGGAGATTTCAAAACCCTTACATGACCTGGGAACAGAAGTGCTATCACTTAACATTTTGGCCGTTGTACAAAGAGAAAAAAGGGGGAGTGGAGGAGGAATAGCAGAAAGAAGAACAATAAGTGACATTATGCCTGTTTAGGTTTATGTACGTATTTGAAGGCACTAATATTTTTCATGTTAAACTTTATATCCAGATTGAGCACTAGCATTTGTAGCTGTAGCTTCTAAGCTCACAGTTTGTAATGACCTGGCAGTCTTTTTTAATGAAATTCTGACTAGAGTAAGTTTTTCATAAGCAGTGTACTGGCTTTGTGGTAGTTGATGGCTTTTCTTGTTTAAATACTGACATGGGCCTTACAGGCTGTCTAAAATACATGGTTATTTTAGTATCCATGAGTTGGTTACACATGCTGAGGGAACTAACAGCTTATGACTCCAACCTTCTGTATGTTTTTCTCAACAAGAGTAATTCTAAACATAGCACTCTCACTGATTTAAACTATAATGTTTAACTTACCCTACAGAAGTGTGATTAGTCCTCTGTAAAGTTATTTGTGTGTTTAAGTAACTGTGGAGAGGTAAAAGACAGACCAGAAAACAAAGAAAGAGCTGGTAGACTCAGAGGCAGATACAGCATTATTATTATTATTATTATTATTATTATTATTATCATGTTGTTATACTAAAAGAAGATTGGTAATGGATTTATATAAACATATAGATAACAATTTTTTTTGGTATTTTTTCAATGTCTGCTTAAAAATATGTACTTATTTTTCTGTTCGATATGCAACCATTATGTGGCATATGTAATAGCTTTTTTGTAATTTTGTATTCAGATCCAGTGGTAAATTAATCTGAGATAATTGACAGTGATTGTACTAAAGCCAAAACAAGTGATGCTCATGCTCAGCATAGTGTTTGGAATACTATCCAAGTGATAAGATATAATTTTACAATGCAATAACTTGTCATCATCAAGTAAGGGTTTTTTCTCTAATGAGATTAACATGTCATTTCAGAGCTGCCCATTACTCATCCTCCCACCTTTTGCCATATTACCTTCTCGATTTTCTTTATGGATTCCTTCTGATGCACATACGTGTCATGATTTGTGAGGTCTCGTAAACAAAGCAGTCTGCTGTCCGTACCTTAATTCTAACTCTCAGAGGGAGGAAATCACCAGCCTGAACTTGAATAAACTAACAAGGTGTTTATAAAGAAGAAACAAATGAAACAGTTCCTGGGTTTACTTTGCTGCTTAGTTTAAGCTTACTGTGGCTGACACTGGGATTCAGCCATGTTCTGTTGTGCTCTTGCTGCACTGCCACTAGCTCTTACGGTCCACTTTCTGGTATTGGATAGATGCCGTGTGTGCTTTTTTTTTAAGACTACTCTATATCTCAATAAAAAAGTAGGCCCCGTTAAAAGAACTACTAAACAAAAAAAAAAAAAGCCAAGATCCTGGAGAGGACCCAGAAGACAAAGATAACAGTCAAAATCTTGCAAACAAAACCCAAAACCCATGTTATCCATGTGATGACTTTCATTGACTCCTGTGACATTATTATGAGATATAAAAAGAGTTGTCATTTACCACAGTTGTAAGGAATTGGGTGGTGTGACTGGGCATTTGAAAATGTCCCATGACAGGGTTCTTGTGTGTCTCCTTTCTTCTGATTTTCTTGCCAATGCACAGTGCACTAAGGGCTGTCTGCCTCAGTGATCAGGTTCTCTGTATGTTGACCTCTCTTCCCTCCTTTCCCCCCAGTATTTGCTGACATACACCTTTCTGCTGCCATTATTTGTTTTTCTCAGGAAGTCAGGATGTTAAAACCCAGGGGGAAATTGGGCCACAAGGAGGTAGTTGTATATCTCCTGTGATGAAAGGAGGCAATGCATACATGAATGGGTACTTAGGTCTGTAGATAAGTGCTCAAAGTTGTGGCTGTACTAGATATGTGGCAGAAATTCTGAGTACTTTCCCTTTTGGTTTCCGGATGTTTCTTTCTTTCTTACCAAAATCAGCAGAGTTCAGCCCATGTGAATCCATGTTTTGAGCATGAACTGCATTTTCTTTTCTTTGTTTTTTCTCCTTGCACTTCCATGCGACGGGTAAGCTTGGCACATTCTGCGGGAATGTGGCCCTTAGGTTAACCAGTGAAGTAGAGAAGTTATGGTTTCGTGCTGCAGTGAAGGAAATAAAAATAGTAGCCTAGAACAATATGGGTAACCTTTAGACACAGTATCATTGCCACAAGGACCAAATTTAAGGATCTGCTTGTGTACAGCATTTTCTCAAGTTTGGTATAGTGCGTCTATACAGTTACCAAACCTGCAATGCTGGATTGAAAGCCTCACAGGCTGGGACACTAATTTGTATTTAAAAAAATTGGAAATGTTAGCTCTTCTTTGTATGTTTACAGTTACTCAAATGAATCTCTGGTTTAGAATAAGCATATCTAATTATTTGGACAGATACAACACTTCCACAAACACAAAATCACACTTTGCAGACAACCAAAACCTTGCAGTTATCTGGGGTGATGCGATCTGGAATACCAGCTGATACCAGTAATGTAGAAAAAAATGACAGGTCACTGCAGACACACGAGACTGATAATACATAGAATCAGCTTGGGTCATGCCTTCATTTTGAATCAGCTAGACCTGAACGGGCTCCTGGAATGAAGAGAATTTATTAGATCAAACACTACACTCAATTTGAACTTTTTCCAGGCATTTTGTATGTGCTTTTACTAGCTGCGCCCAGCTAATAAGCATTCTCAGAGCCGAAGCACTAGGAAGTACAGGGGCTAGCTCTAGTCCAATAGGACTGCTGAACAGTATGCTCCTAATCCACAAGGGACCTGCAGGATCTGAGAGATGGTTGTGCATAGAAATGGTTTGTCTGTCTAGTATTACTGATCTGTAACTACAACAGATAAACTGTCTGTGGAAACTAGGGAAATGACTTTATGTACAGCACTGTTTAGAAACATCCACTAATAAAAATCCATGCCCCATCAAAGTCATGAAGTTGGCATGAGACTGTTTTAAAATCCTGTGCTTTTTGCCTTTTGAGGTTTTGGACTGCATTAGCTTCTTATGCTCAAACTTTTCTCTGAAACCTTGAGGACTGGTAGAATGTGTTTATAAGCAGAGATTCTTATTTCATCTAGTGGAACATTAATAGAAATATTAAATACAGGAGTTGACAACACTGAAAAAATCTGTCTAATTTAAGCAATGACTGAAAATTACACTGAGTCCTCTGATCTGTGTCAAAATCACTGAAACTAGAGTAATGGCTGTTTCATCCTTGATCTTACTTGGACAGCAAAAAATGTCTGTCATAACTGCCAAGGGTTCTGGGTCAAGAATGACAGTATCTTAAAAAATCTGATGCTAAGACTATTACAAAGTTTTTTCTTGTAAAGTAAGAAAATAGTAAGAATTGTGTTTCTTTTTAAATTATGATAGGAATTCTATCTAAAGTGGTGTTCCCATTTACTATTGAGGCATTAGAGCCTACTGCTCTATAGTAAATCAGAAATGCTAAATGATAATATGCAGTTTAAAAGTCACTTATTGTCACTGCCTACAACAAATGAAATGCTAAAAGTAAAGAATATTTTAGAGTTGGGAGTTGATATGCCTTTTACAAGTATCAAAGTTTATCTCTGTCGTATTATTCTGTCCAGCTACATGAGGTAATGTAATAATTAGAAATAAGACACCCCAGAATAAGTAATTTCAAAGAAACTTAGAAAACAATAGCTGAATCATTAAAAGGATGATTTTTTTTCCAGGTATAAGTCAGTGTTACACAACTGGTTTGCCAAAGCTGAAGCCTGTGCTCCAAAGGACCCACAGCAGTAGAAAATGCCTTTCAAAAGAGCAAGGAGCTGTAAATTGTCAGCAGTTGGTTTTGAGACAGTGCAAATACCAGGAGACCAACAGAAACTCTCTCCAGTTTTAGTTCAGAGGTAGGGAGTATGTGAGTTGAGTGTAATGCAGGGTAAGGGAAGGTGAGGGCCTCTAACCCCTTTTAATAACAGTGTGCCTTTGACTGGTTAAACAGCATGTTTTGAAGAAGCTGATTTGAATCACTTTACTCAGTGACTGATCTCACAGGCCCCCAAAGGAAGGGTTTGTGCAGATGCTAAACACAGGCAGGCCCATAGAATTACCATGACTGAAACCAGAGATATGCTATCCAGGGATCCTGTCTAAAAGCTGAATACTCTCAGGGAAATCGCACAGAAAGGGGAAACAGTTAATCCTGCCACCTAACAAATTACTCAGGCAACCATGAGGGATTCAGGAGACAACTCAGATTGCAGCTATGATGATATAATAGGAAAAGGGAGAGACTCAGTCTGAAATAAGAGCAAACATGTAATTCCACACAGGGAGGAAGGCAGGCAATGTCCTGCTGCTTATGAATAGTGACCACAGAAGCAGTAGCAGAGATATCACAGATGCAACTCATTCTTGAATGGGACAAAGAGGTTAACAAAATTTGTATTTTTTTGAAAGTTTCAGTATTAATAATTTAGATTGTCATGATGGGAAGCCAGACAAGGAAAAAACTCGAAGGCATTGACTCTGATTATTCTTTGGTACAGTTTCTTGACTGTGAAGGAACTCATTTAAAGTCTGTTCCTGGCCTATTCAGCTTAGATTCATGATTTCTCATTGGAGTTCCCAGAACTTGAGTTGCTGTTTGTTTTTGTTTTTGTTTTTTTCTCTCTCCTGATTTGCTTCCATCCTGGATCTAAAGAGCTGCTGTCATAAGAATTACTGAAGCTAAAAAATAGTGCTTTATACCATGTGAAAGCTTTGCAACACTGAGTCATAAGAAGGGTAAAAAGCAATCCATCTATAAGATTAGCAGTTTGTAAACTACTAAAACCTACATTTGACCTTAAAAGTGGGAGGAGAGGGATGTTTACCATGATAATGGGATTTAAAACCTAATTCCTTCTAGCCTTGTATATACACAGTATTTCATAAACTGGTGCAAGCATGAGTGGGAAAGCTTGTGAATTACCAGCAGAGTTGCGATGTTAAGCACAGGCGGCTGTGTTGGGCAATGTTATTTATTTGTCTGTATAAACATTTCCTTTTTCATTGGGAAAAAAGCTTTAACTTAGACTATATGTAGAGAGTAGGTATTTCTGAGACTTGTGGTGCTCTCCATTGGCTTTGTTGGCCAGGATTGCACACATGCAATTATATCTGATCTTTGTTATGTTAATAGTGAGGCACTGGCTTCCTTCTTATTCCTTCAAACTTACTCGTGCAACCTTCATGTTGTCTCTGTGGCCAGTTATGAAATTTAAGATATCTCTGTTGTGAATTCTTCTTACACCATTCATTCCTTGAACTTCTCCACATGTTTGAGTAACACAGTGTCCTCATATCTTGTGTCCCAACCCTACTGTCAGAACAAGTCTCTTTATCATATCCCTTCCATCCATTCCTCAGTGATACCAGTCTTCTCCTACCACTTCCTATGCTTGCTTTCTTCTGCTCAGGGAATGCCTTTCCTGAGGTGCTCTGCAAAGCCGCAACCCTCTACACCTTTAAAACTTCCCTGAAGATCCACTTCTGTGATGCTTGCAAGAAACTAGCAAAGTAATCTGCTTATCTATTTAATCTCATGAGTGACTCACTCCTTCCATGGTGCCTGCAAGAAACTTGTTGATTAAATATACTTCCTCTTACTCTGTTTTTATCTAATAAAACATTGCTGCATTATGCTCTGCATTGGCCTTCTCAGAGATTCAGTGAATTCTAGGATAACTGGGTCATGATCATCTTTTGGATGTCATTCTGTTCTTACTACGTATTTGTTGCTTCTCATTAAAAATAATTCTTTGTCTTCAAACTGTCTGCAAATGCTCTTCTCTGCTCTTCGCTTGTCTCTCCATGATTTTAGTAAAGCACCAAGTATGTGCAGGGGCCACCAACATGAAGCTGATTATAGGATCAGTGTATTAGTTTGGGAGCTACTCCCAGCAAGATGTATGCTTTTTGTCTCTAGCAGGTGTCTCTTACCACAATTTTCAGGAGTGTTTAAAACACTAATAATAAGCAGTTAATAACATCTAGTTACTGCCAACCATTGTCATCCTACGTGACTTGCAATTTTTATGTTATTTAATTTTCAGTGTTTTGTAACTCCACAAAAGGTTTCTGACAGATAAACATGTGAAGGTTCATCTCTGCTTACTAATGCTGTTGCTAGCAATTGCAGATTGTGTTATCCACATTTTAAACAGAAAATTTTACGGGTATTTTAATTGAACTAAATTTTAATGTAATGGGCAAGAACAACAATTTAAAGAAATTATTTTCTTAATGAGAGAAGGTAGCTGACTGAATCTGTTTATAAATGTACTTTGTAGTGCCATGAAGTAAAATATAGAGGCATCATTTTTATTCCTGTGTTACATAAAGGCAGTATTTATTTGTAACTTACTACACTTTCTTTCACTACACTGTCTTTCTAATGTTCAGAAAAATGATGTCCCTTTTTGTGCAAATGGTCACATCTATACTTAATGCCCTCTTCAGTGGGGCATTTCCATATGTATAAAGTTAAGCACATGCTATGTGTCCGCAGGATCTGTGGGCTGAAGTTCATGACATATACCTGTTGTTCATTTGTTACTGGTATTTCCTGAGGAAACGTGTATGGCCTTGGCTACGTCAAGATTCTAATGCGATACCAGACTTGTGGCATTATCCTCGAGCAAGCAAATGTTCACTAGACATAATTAATATTGCCAGACACAATGGCAGCATTCTTCTAATTATTACAGGATCCAGTTTGTTCACTAAGACCCAGAATTTGAATCCTAGTATTCCCAAAGAGTCTTGATTTGGAGAGGGAGGCTAGACCTGCATTAATGAAGCTAATTCTTTGGCTCCTTTCCCTGCCAGATGGGAAGGGATTACCAGGGGGATTCCTGAACATTATAATAAGCGTTAGCAATTTGCTAGGTGAAAAACAAGGGAGCTATAGTTGAATCCTCATGGTTACTGCTGACTAGCTCTCCCAGTTGCAACCCATTAGTTAAAATGTAAATGATGGCAAAGGAGGGAGTAAAAATCACCAATAGAGTATAAGTTTCTCCAGGGAACTTTGGGATGTTTAGGTAGTGGAGAGCTTTGAAATGCACGTCTAGAACATGCTTTCAATATATTTTTCTTTTTTCTTGTAGTTCAGCTTATGATACCAAAACAAGACAGAAGGTGGCAGTAAAAAAGCTTTCAAGACCTTTTCAGTCACTTATTCATGCAAGGAGGACCTATCGAGAGCTTAGATTGCTTAAACACATGAAGCATGAAAACGTAAGTGAAGGGTTAGTTCTTTCCCTTCTGATTTTTATGATGAAAGCTTGTAATATAGACTTAAATTTCAATTAGGTACAATCTTTTTAGAAAAGTATATACAACTCTTTTCTGACTACCCAAGATACCTGGACCTAGCTACCTTTAGAGAAGTCATTGGAAAGGCTGCCTTTTTATGGAAAAATGATCTAATTGGATCTTGAAGATCCAGCTAATGAAATCCAAAGCAAGTGCTCCTACTCTTCTCTAACTGAAGTACAGTGTTCTGCTCTCTACTATTGGATGTTATTGAAACATCAGTCCAGGAAAAAATACCTCAAACCTATTTTTGCTGAATTTGGTTTCTGTTGAGAAACTAAGGGCAGATACTCTCAATGAAATTAATGACAATATAATATACTTTTCTTACACAATTCACCTGTTAATCTAGATGAAAGACAGGAAAACTTCAGGCTTCAAATAACTCAGTACTTGCCTAAATTTATGTCACAACTAGTTGATTTCAGTGGGATTATCCATCTGCTTAAAGTAACTTGCTGACTGAGGCCTGAATATAATATAGTGGATTGAAAAATATCCTGGAGAAAGGATACTAAAAAAGTTATCAACAACAGAACAAGAAAACCTGTGAAATTGCGCATAATCTTAAGTATAACAAGTGTACAAACCATGTATCAGCTTTTCTGTAGTGAGACATTACATTTCCTGGCTTGATTTATGATTGTCTGAAGCCTTGTTCTACTTTTTGTAATTAATATATTTTTTAATTAGTCATGGAGGTAGCTGAGTCTATCCCTGGACAAACCACCTATTATGCTGGTTTTACTAAGTTTCCAGAATGATCATATGTCATGTGTTTGGAAGTTTCATGCCAAAAATTCTAAACAGTGTTAATACTAGTTATATGGAGTGTTACATATTTCTAAAAATAAAATGGCAATTCACTTGTCTTTCAGGTTATCGGATTACTAGATGTTTTTACACCTGCAACATCCATAGAAAATTTTAATGAAGTGTAAGTAACATTTTAAAATCATTTTGACTAGTTAGTAAGTAAATAGGGATAGTACTGCTCTGGTTTTAAAAAGAAGCACATTCTTTTCTAATACACTTGAAGCCAAGGTTGGCTTTGTGCAAAGAACCCCAATGTGTCTTTATGCAGCTTTTCCACAAATAGGAAAGCAGAAGGGTGGGTCTCATTTTAGTACTTTTTTGAATGGTCAATAAAAAGATTATAGGTACCTAGTGAATGGTTTGATGTTGCATAAATGCCAATAAACTTAAAGCTTCTTAAATTCAATTATGTGTTAGCAGTAGATTATTTTTTCACAGCTAAATTAGCTCAGAAATGCAGGAAAGTATTCTGTTGGTTTATTTAGACAAGGTGAATTTAAGCTCGATTCCTGATTGACCTAGGACTAGTTTTATGTTCGTATTACTCAAACATACTATTTATGTTGAGTTGTTTTTGTCATCTGGTATGAGCAGTTAAGTCAACAGATCAGCAGAGGTAACAGTAACTAATATTTTTTTGGCTCCATGGAAATTAGTGGCCAAAATCCCTTTGACTCAGTGGAGCGAAATTAGACCATGAGAATTGGGACTGGTAGGTGCATACTTTTGTACCACCAACTTCCCTTGGAAGAGAATTGATGTTTCTGCAAAACGGGTCAAAAAATAAAACTTCCAGTTGGGGTGGAGGCAGTTAAACAACATACCCTTAGTTCAACTGATTCCATGTTAATCTGCATCATCAGATATTCCAGGGCCTCACAGTAACTGTCATTTGGGTATCTCAGGCTTCCACTTTTATGTAGGTTGAGGCTTCCTATTCATCTCAAAACTTGGTACGTTCTCCCCTCACTGCTGTAGTGTGTCATTGAGAAAACATAGATAAAAGCTGTTAATGTGCGAGCAGGATTTTTCTTTTTCCCGATATTAAAGCTCATAGCTGATTTCAATATTAAAAACATATTAAATTTCAATATTAAAGTCATAGCTGACTGGAGGGAATTAAACCATATGTTAGTAGTAAACAGAAAAGGAAGCTACATGGAACTGTGTAATTACTCTTAAGAGGTTCTTCTTTGGGGATTTACATTCTGCCAATCTTAAACGAGATGTGTTTCTTTGTTTTGTTCTGTGGGGTGTGTATTTTATTTTCACAGGTATCTTGTGACAAATTTAATGGGTGCTGACCTGAACAACATTGTGAAGTGCCAGAAGTTAACGGATGACCATATACAGTTTCTCATATATCAATTGCTTCGAGGTCTTAAGGTACTGGCTGAATGTAAGGATTTTAGACTCAGAAACCGAAATGTAGTAATGACTGGTTCATTGCAGTGACAATACGTAAATGCTTTTGTTTGTGCATTAAGAGTACACAGATACTTGTGTTTCCTTTTATCAGCAGTAATCATTTCAGAAATTATCTGATTCTTTTTTTAACCAAAGATAAAACCCTAAGCCTGCAAGTGTTTACACACACAATACATGTGAACACTCCCTGTGACGGTTAACTTTAGATCAGTGTCTATTCAAGCTGTTGTTGAAGGAGAAGCGCTTCTTATGTGATATCTCAAGTGAACATGTTCTGTAGCACACAGTTTGTGTTTTATAAATTTCATGTTCTTTAGAAGTTTTTTCACTACCTGCTCATGAACAGGGTAAATGTCTGAAGTGCGATATGGCAAGTAATTCATGTTCATACTTTGGAAGACATGAGTCAGTCTGAAAAACTACAGTGCTGATTTCTGCAGAAAGCATCAAATGAGTGGAGAGATAACCAAGTTAGTTGTGTTTTTTAGAAAACTTGTGGAAGTTTATCCTAGCAATGTACAATGTTACACACAATCACATAGGATTTACACTGCTTGTAAAGTCATTGTTCCCTTTAATCATATCCATTAAAATTTACACAATAGATAGTACAGGCAATGATAGTGTAGCAAAATTTTCTTCCTAAAGAATTAAAGTATGTATATCATTTTGCTGACATTAAACATATAAGTGTCTATAATCAGGAGGCGATGTAGAAAATGCTTCCCAGTGCTTGGTGATAAGCATTTTTTCAGACCAATGCTGTTTGTTTTTCTTTCTAGGCATAAGCAAAAGGAAGAGAGAGTTGGGGATCAGCTGCTTTAGTAGTTCACTTTTCAGTACTCAGTGTTTTAGACATAGAAGATAGCTGTATGTTTGAAAGAAAGGTGTGCTAAATCCTGGCTATGAAATAGACTTATTACATGGTTTTGAGAGTCACCTGGTGTCTGAGACAATAATTCTTATTTGTGCACATGGGTTCTGCCAATTTAAGTGCAGATTTTAGTGAATGATGATTGCAGAACTGAGCCCTTAATTGCTTTGTCTCATTTACTCAAGTTAATAGCTTAACTAGGAAGATGGATTCTAGAATTAATTATCCGGCTTGCAGTCTTGAATAAAAGACTATGAATTGAATTTCTCGTGTCTCATTAGTTGGAGAACATTTGATCACAGGTAACTCCTGGTTTACATCTGTGCTGCAGTCATTACAACTTGTGCTTACATGCTGAGTAAGCTTTGGACTCACTGGTACAGGTGTTCAGCAGTACTGAACACAGACTTCAGGTCCTGCAGAAAAAGCTGTCTGAACACATGAAGCATTAACTTGGAATCCAGTAGTTTCAATAGTTTCTGAACTAGCTGGTACAGGGTTTCTTGGTGTTACCTAAAGGAACCACTATCTCAGCAAAACACAAGCATGATTAATTCTGTTGCAAACAGTGCTCTGGTTTCCCCTCTCTTCAGGTGTTACAGCCGTTGTGAAAAACATTTAGGGGTGTCCCTACCTTTTTTTATAAACAGTACATAGATATGGAATGAGAAGAATGTCACTGTTTTTTCTTTAGGTTTTTCCCATTCAGTATACAAGTTTTGCATACAGTCACTGCTTCTAAAAAAAGTTAAATTCTCATTAACAGAAGTGAATGTTTTAGAGGTCTTACTGATCTTCGTAGTCAGTAAAATTATAGATGAGCTGTCTCTTAATCCTAACAAGTTGACTATAGGCTATTACAGAGGAAGTTTTTCTCAATCTGTATTTGAATCGTTGTGTTTTATATAAAATAGCAGAGACATTAAATGCTACTTAAGGTTCCTCTTTTGAAAGTGGACTTGAAACAATGCTGTGGCCTAGGTGGGTATTCTGGCCACTAATCTATCCAGGGGTGTGAATATCTCTCACCTGCATTCAGAAGGGGGATAACACTGAAATGTTGGAGGTGTTCACAGTATGGGAAGATGGCTTATATCATCTAAGAGTCAGTACTGCTACCTAGGCCACTGGCTCACCGAGAGACTAGCTGATCAAAATGGACAACCAGATATAATAATGGATATCCAGACAGGAATAAATTTCAAATTGGAATGGAACTTTTGACAGAAGAATTACTGCAAGTGCAATTTTTTATGAGAGAATCTAGTGTTCATGTTTACCCCTCCTGAAATATCTAGCCCTGGCTAAGAGAAAACAAGTAGATTTTGAAGATAGTCATATCTCTGTTTGCCCTGAAAATGTGGTGTGACTCCATTTTGTATATAAAACCATCATTTTCAATAGCAAAAAGACAGATCAAGTGACTTGTCTCCTTTCATTTCTAACTTCAAATTTTACGTTTTTTTCCCTCTTTGTTTCACAGTATATTCACTCAGCTGGAATCATCCACCGGGTGAGTTCACTCATTGCTATAATAAAAATGAATGGAGCATGTCCCTCCATGCATCGAATGTGTTATTAAGACATTGCTGTAATATGTTTTAAAAGGCTAAAATAGTGTCTGACTAACTCTGTCTGTTCTGGTACAGGACCTGAAGCCCAGTAACCTAGCTGTAAATGAAGACTGTGAATTGAGGGTAGGAGTCGTGCTATTGTGATGATGAATGTTGTAACAGCTCCCAAGCTGGCAGTTTTCTGAGAAAACATTAGTTTGCATTTTTATTTCTTATTCAGTTAATTTCATCTATTTGTTACTGTTGCTCCCCTGGCATAGAAAAAACATTTCCATGAGCATGTGTTTTCTCCCAAATGTTAATTTATTGTTGAAACAAGTATCTTTGCAAAATGCTCAGCTCTGCTTCCTCACAGAAGGTACGTTGGCTAATAATATGGCCCACAAGTGAGTACATCAACTGAATATACCTTGAAATTTTGGTCTGTGATATGTATCTACGTCTGCATTGTATATGTGAAGCAACTTAGTAACTTTCATTTTTATTTCTAGAGAATATACAAACTGAATTAAATAATGATATGAGAAAAAAAGATACCAATATTACCAATTATATTACCAAAGGCAGTAAAAAAAAAAAAATGTAATCCACACTTCTCAAATACTATTGTAATGCCCATGTCTATATAAATACATATCTTTCTCTGTCTGTGTGATATAATATTATATAATAAGAATGAGAGTCTAGGGAGGGAAGAGATGTCTTCTAGCTTCTGGAGCCTTTACGTTTAAAAAGTGAGAAGTTTAGCATTTCTCTATGACAGCCAGAAACATCTTTCTATCTATGAGTGGGATTCTGATGTAAGCTTTATTCCAGCAGTGAGGGATTTAAGAAAAAAAATCCAAATGTTATGAGATCAGCAGAAAATCACAATATGGATAAAAGAAATGCAGTTAATTTCTGGGACTAATCCTGATCTGTGCTAAGAAACTGTAGTTCCTGTTTGTTTTAGTGACAGTTGCAGATGCTCAGCAAGTTTCATAATTACCCCTTTAATGTTTTCATGCATGTGTGTTTAGCATCTGTGAAATTTTATGGGTCATCAGGGTCTCATCATTCACTTCAAAAATGTGTCCTATATTTTGTACTGTAAGTAAAGGAGACTCTTAGTCTTTTTCTTTCTATTATTATTTTATCTGTGCACATCCTTTCCCAATTTGTTACATTGTTGTTTACTTTGCTTGTATTTATAGCTTTACATCCTGTGATACCAAATTTTTTTTCTAATAGAACAAACTAGTGGATATTTCCACTGTATACCCAAAAACTAAATAGAAGCAAAAAGAAGGAGAATATGTGTGTGTGTGTGTGCGTGTTTCTGTGTGTACACATTTGATGGAAGGGATCAGCTATTAAAGAAAAATATTGCCGAAAGCCTTATTAGAATAAGGATATTAATGTTCAAGTTTCAAGCCATAATTCTTGCCTTTTTTGTCTCATGCATTTTTTTGCTTATTTAAGAAATAATACTTTTAATGTATATTAAAAGTAAAGATGCTAAAGTATTACTTATAAAAACCTTGATGAAGAATATTAAGGTATATCTTTAAAATGGATTATAACTGGGCAATTTTGAATTATATTCTTAAAATTGTCTTGCTCCCAATGAAAAGGATTTGCTATCAGCTTAATTAATAATACTGGGTCCCATCAGGGGGTTGTGATTGATCTTAATTCACATTTCTATTTCAAGAGATGCTAAGTATCTCAGATGACTGACTTAATGAACAGCACTGAAGCTTAGATGGTACACTTTCGCAACAGTATCTCTCAAAGTTAAGGATACCTTTTAGCTCCATAATTAGTAGGATGTAGAGTAATCAAAAAATAGAAGATGAAGAAATGAGCAGAAAAAACTAATTGAAATAACTTCCTATCAATGCAAACTTAGCAAAGGAGAGCATATGGAGGCTAACATTTTGCCATCGAGCATATGAGTAATATATGTATTCAAACAGAGCTCCTTTTGTTGTTTCATGGCAGGGGTTCTATTGAAAACAGATGGTATGTGATTTAAATGTACCTTGTTATGTAGGATATATGTTTCTCTCCTAGTGTCATCAGAATGATGTGTGATTTGAGTAAATGCTACTTGTATGTAGCAATACTTAAACAGATGTGAGAGGGAATCAATAGAACTTCTGGGAATTTGTGATTAGCTTGTGTTGTCTTTAAATGTTATGGCTAGCAGCATTTGGAGTTGGCATTTTACACAAATGTTCCCAGTTGATAATGTTTCATCTTTATAGCAACAGGGCTTATTTTTAGCAAATGAATGACAGAGGAAAATTGAACTTGAGGAAAAATGTAAAGTTTGTCTTAGAGGGCAAACTTTCTCAACATTATAGTCATTTATTCACAGCCAGATCCCTCACTCTGGGAATGTCTCTGTGTAGACCCACAGACTACACACAGCAGGGTGAGCAGATGAGATCCTCCACAGAATGTTGCAGTTTTACTTCACTGAAAGTGCGGTACTTGGACTCCTGGATACACTCGGAAGTAAACAATGGAGAAAGTCAGTTGCTAAAACAACATTAACAAGGGATTTTTTTATATTTTTTTTTCATTATTTAGATTTTAGACTTTGGTTTAGCTCGACAAACTGATGATGAAATGACTGGATATGTTGCAACAAGATGGTACAGAGCTCCAGAAATTATGTTAAACTGGATGCACTACAATCAAACAGGTAAATTATAAAGACTTCCATTTTGCCTCAGCTGGATATAGTTATAAACTAAGAGGCAACTCTGTTTAATGATCTCTCTCATTCATCATACATATTTCTATCTGTTTTTTGGCAGTTGACATCTGGTCTGTTGGATGCATTATGGCAGAGCTACTGAAAGGGAAGGCCCTATTTCCAGGAGATGATTGTATCCTTTACATAAAATGCAGCTAGGTAAAATGCAAATTCTGTCTAGTTCTTCCTTTTTTCTAATGACTGAAGTGTCTCTGTGGAAATGTCTTTCAGGTAACAAAGTTTCAAAAAAGCAATTTTTGGTAATCTTTTAGTTTAGTATTATGACGGCTGAGTATGAGACCAATTGGTAGAGAAAAAACAGTAACAGATGTTCCTAGACAACAATAAGTTACATTTACTGTTTATTTTGTAACTGGTATTTAAATAATAGCCTAGTTACATCAGAACAGATTTCATCCATGTGTGTGTATCTTACTGAAATGACATACATTAAAAGTGAAGCAGAGAAAAGGTAGTGGTTTTGGATCAGCTATTAAATGTAATTTTTAAAAAAAGAAATGCTTTCAGGTTCAGAGGTTCCTAAAATCTAAACAAATTAACTTTTAAATAATAAATGAATTAATAGGCATATTGTGTCCTGTTATAAAAAAAGAGCCAGCGGTTCCTGATATTGCATAAAAGCAACAAAGTACCCTCTCTTCTTCAGCACTCTTCTGTGGTCCATGCTGGAGTATCAGTGAATTCCATTGGTGTTTCCTATGCTGACAGGAGGGAAAAAAAAATGTTGCTCAGGAGAACAGAAAAAGAGTAAAAGAAAACTGAAGAAAAATAGATAGCAAAGAATGAGGAAGCAATTGAATCAGAGGAGGAAAGCTTTTAATATGAGAAACAAAGGCACATTCTGCTGTACTGAATATTGACTTTTCTTACTACTCTGAACCTCACCCCCCAAAAAACAGTTCTGCTAAAATTAAGACATCGGCAGGTGCAAAACAACATGACATTAGAATTGCCTGAAAAACTGTTAAGACAGCGGATAAGAGACTGTCTCCCTGCTGACCTATGTGTTGTGCTCGTCCTTATTAGCCTTTACAGTAACCACAGGCGTTACTCAGATGTTCATCATATGGATGATGACTGTGCTTTAGACTGTTTGATTACCTGATAGATATGTCGTATTTAGAAAAAACAGTAAATCTAGGTTTCCTGAAATAAGATACTTTTGCTATTCTAAAATGTTGTCTACAATTACATAATTCCATCAACTTAATTAAAGCTATAAAATAACCTTGAGTCTCTAGGGAAAATGTAATGCACTTTACAGGTCACATCCGACAATGAAAAATGTGCATTTTAAAGTTTTTAATCTTGAAAGTGATACAAAATGGATGTAAAAATCTACCAAATGAGAATTTTCCACTTAACAGACCTCAGGTCAATAATCTAGCCCAAATTGCTGTAATATATAAGACTGTTCTTCAGAAATCATTCAAATCGCTGCAACATAAGCATGCAATTAAAACTAAGCTTATGAATATGTTGAGTTGGGAGCTAGGAAAGGGCAGCAATATTTTATATGCACTTTTTTCCACAGATAGGCACACCCAATAGAGATGCATATACTGTAGTAGAGAATCTGATGCTCTAGGACCAGGCTTCAGCAGGTATGAACTGATATGGTTCCATGCACAATGATGTAGTTGTGTTGCACACTAGCTTAAACATTTTAACCCTATCATGGATTGTTTAAACCCAGAAGGATTGTCTGCTGTTTATTTTTTATTACACTCCCATTTATTTTCCTGAAATAATGTAGATATTGATCAGCTAAAGAGAATAATGGAAGTTGTGGGTACTCCCAGTTCTGAACTTCTGAAGAAGATATCATCAGAACATGTGAGTTCACAGTTTCATTCACTTAACTGATTTTTCATTGTTCCTTTCTCTAATTGGCATTGTAAGTCATTGGTTGTATTACTTGGATATTCTGATTCAGAAATGAGCAAATACTTTAAAATCCCCTCTTTTTTTCTGCGGCTGGATTGGCACTATTCAAAAAATACTCATTTTAAAGGTATCCAAATGCCTTGACTATCAGCTGTATTATTTTTGATACTTGTTCTTATGTATTCAGTTTTTGACAGGAGCTTTGCAATTGGTCCTGATGATCTTTTATTTTCCTGCTATCCTTAAAATAAAAAAATAAAAATTCGAACAGATGTTTAGCTCAGAGCATTATATTGTTGCTATTAAACTTGATATCTCTTTCATTTTTGCACTTTCCATCCTTGTGAGGGATGTAACCAGATATATCAAAATCAAATACTGTTTGTTCTGTATGAGTACTCTTATTTGGATGGCTGATTTGAAATTGATATTTGTTCATCTCTGTGAATGCTTGTGTGAGGTCTGCTTTCATGCTAATATCTGCATTGTTAGCAATGTGATTTGTAACTCTCCATATAGCTTTTTTGAAGGCAATAATCTAGTAAATGAAAAATTTCCACTTCATTTCTCTGCTAAAGCTATACTTAAAAGTTTCGCTTTAAGCAATAACCATGGCTGTCCAGCTGGGCTGTAAGGAATGAGATATGATGTTGGTTAATGAAGTCAGGTGATAGGCACAGTATACAAATTCAGATAAATAACAGCACAGTGATATGAACAGCTGAAGCTGTTGCTGTTTACGTCTTTCTTTTCTTAAACTTGCATCTCAAATATTTTGCCCTTCCTTATCCTGAGGCTATCCAAAGAGCAAGGCAGAGCTGCTTTTGCTTATACCATCTAGAAAGTTAGGTGGTCAGGAAATGTGAGGCCTGTAAAGTATTTTTCAGATGCTCAGTGGCCTGGTAAGATGGAATAAAGAGTAGATAAAATAACAACTTAGTTACAACGCTTCTTTCATCCTTCTACTCAAGGCTTAGTGCAGAATATGAGCTTAGTTAGAAAAGGTAAATGAGGTCAATCTGGTACTTTGGATGCTAGATTGCTAGATTTATAACACTAATGTCTACTTTTCAGCTCATATGTATATATTGATGAGTTTTCTTTGAACTTGAAAATGAATGTAAGAAAGAACAGTAGGAGAGCCAGACCAGTACTGTATTTCTTGAAGGTCCAAGCTTAATGAAAAATAATCATCATAGGCCAGTGCACAGCTCTAGAGTTTGTGGCTACTGAGCATCTGAGAAGGATTGGGGCAGGAAGAGGAACAGTCTTTGTACTGGGGGATAGGACCAACAAGCAGGTCTAGTATTGTGCTGTTCTAAGCATAGGTCCTATATAGCCTTTGTGTGTCTTCAAGAGCCTGTGACTTCTGCAGTAATGCATTCAGAGTAGCGTACACAGATGTGCGACTTGACCACCAATAGTCAGTTTGTAAGCTTTTTGATTATGAGACATCTTAAACGTCTTAAATATTTGCTGGAGGTGGTATTTGTTTTCTCTTTCATTTCTTCCATTTCAGAGCAGACCTTGGTGAGATATGGGAATTCTGACACTGTTATATGGGGGCTAATTATACCTCTAGAGCCTAGGGAGAACACAAGAGCCAAGTTAATGAATGGAAGTTCTGCTAGGTGACCTCCAGGCTGCTGCTACCTAATAAAAGCAGCAGTGTCAAAGAAGATTGAGGTACTTGCCTCTTGCACAGGAGCGTCCATTCCTTGCCTTCTTTCTAGTTCTTCTTTACCTTATAGTTTGTCCTTATTGTTTAGATAATTCTTAATGTTGCTTGTCATCCTGGACAATTTTTTATCTATTTCTCTAACAGCAAGATCGGAGATTTTCTGAGAAGTCAACCCTATTTTCAGTTATAAGTGGGGGATTAAAGAACTGGAAATTAAAAGATCAGCTTCATGGGATGTTTCAGCAGAGGTTACCGAGCTGGTTTGCCAGTCTTTAATATGGGTTTAAACTGCAGTTGCATTTCATTACTTTCAGAATAATTTAAAACTCTAGACTCTGTTGAGTGAGTTTCTGTGGTGAATATGGGCACAGGGGACAAGTTGATAGACACTTTGACAGGCCTGCGTTATTTTCAAAGGACTTCTGGACAAGGCTGGAGTTAATCTTGACCATATCTTATTCAGTCATGGCTGGATTAGTGATGTTAATTGATGTGTCAGTACAGAAACAAATATCAAATCCATAGATGTTTGTCATAAGATAAATCTACTTTTTGCTTCTTCCTAGTCCACAGTTTCCATGCAGGAATGTGTGACAGGTCTCTCTTGCTCTGCTGTTTATACATATATATAAACTAATGCCCTAGAAAACTTAATTCTGATAAGAGCTGCATGCCCTGATTTTTCCAGCTGGTGTTTGTTACCTTTATGAATTTTTAGGGGCATAAAATAGGTGGAGTGAATCCTGGGTTTGCCTGTTCTTTAAACATCATGCTCTGCATGACTAGCTACAGCTGCTAAGAAAATCATCCTTTAGAAAGCCTAACTATCAGCACCCATAATAAAAAGGGAAAAATGCTAATATAGTTTTAACAGATTGGGGACATAAAGCTTGAAGTCTTCCTTCCATTAGGACTGGAACCTTATTAAGATTCTGAAATGCATCACTAATGGTCTAGAGTTATGCTAGAATTTGCTTAGATCTAATAAAAAGCAGAAAAAATAAATAGACTTGCTTTGTTAAATTAGAACACAGTTTGAAAGGAGACTGTTTCGCAGTGATTTAAAGTACCTTTATATCAGTTCACTATAGCTGCAGAAATTAAGAAAATGGCAGAATGAACTGGGTAGGGTACAGGATCTGTTTCCTTTGTGTGGCTATAGGATTTCACAGATATGTCAGAGTATTTTATAGTAGCTTCGTAATGCGCTGAGTTGATCAATCCTTAACATAGGTCCACAGTTCTCGATCTCCTATCTGACTTAAAGGCATGGAGTTACTCAGTATGAACTTCATTCTCTTTGCTGTCTTCAGTAGGCCAAGGATGGTTAGTTAGCTTCCTATAAAAAACTAATGGGGTTGCCAAGTGTGCAGGGAGACTGTTCCTGTAACACAGATGTATGTTTTAAAAGGATTAAGGTTTGTTCAGAGACTAGCTGTTTCTTTTACTAATTTGGGGTTTCCTCTTCTTTAACTGTTTCATTTTCAGAACTACCTGTTCTGTCTACAGCCTTTAGAATCAGCATTCAACTTCTTCAGTTAAGCATTTCTCTTATCTATCCAACTCATCCCAGAAATTCATGGCTCATATAATGTCATATATATATGTGTCATATAATGTCAGGCATCATGCTGACATCTGTGAATCAGATGTAAGGGTAGGTCTTTTCTAGCTGTGTTTGGATGAGCCTTTCACAGCTATGGCAAGCTATAAATTGTTTTAAACTTTGAAGATCTGCACCCTGGGGGTATCAGGATTCGTTCTTTGGTCAGTGAAACTACTACTCGACAGAGCAAAGTTGGAAGGGAAGGAAGCAGATCGGATTATACTAGTTTGCTGAGGGTAATGATTTAGGTTCCAGTTTCTGGTTGAAAGTTGGATGCATGTGTTCCCTGGCGATATATAGCAATGAACCAATTTGTATAGGTGAAAACGTAAGTACTAACACATAACAGCAAAATATACCTGTTTAGAACCCTCCTGTCTAGTAAGCATATATATGGGTGATTGTTAAAGTCACAAACTGATTTTATGTAAAGAACATTTCCTATGTATAAGAAATGTAACAATTATTACTTTTATTTTTTTAGACGTGATATTGTTGCTGTTGGGCAAAATTTAACCTTTGGGTGTGTGGTATGTATTGATTTATTCCCAGGCAAGAAAATACATCGAATCTCTTCCACATATGCCTCAACAGGACTTGAAAGCAGTGTTTCGTGGTGCCAATCCATTAGGTAAGAAAGTCAGACTGATATAGTTTAAATCTTTCACTACCACATAAACTCAAGTCCTACTTTGCTATATGATCCCATAATAACCATCAGACCTGTGAAAAGAGAATTCTTTAACCTTTCATTCTGAGACTGTTTTCCCTTCATGAAGCCTATGTCTTTTGTTTCTGGTGGAGATTACAGGAAGCTCCTAAAGGAAACTGTCTGTGGGTGAAAAGGCAATGGGTGTTTTAGAAAGTGAAAGACAGCTATATATGGCAGGAATAAATAAAAATATCACTAGATCTAGCGTGAAGACATCACTTCTGGCTCAGGATGGCCAGGAGTTCTCAATTGCTGGAATGCAGAAGAATATACTAGGAAGTACAGCTGTTTGATTGACCTTTTTGAATATTATTTCCTATTAATTTATTAGCCATTGTTGGATACACAATACTGAGCTAGACAGATCTTTGGTCTGATCCTGCACAATTGTTCTTATGTCTAATCAATTGGGTCTGCCTGTGCAAAAGAGATGTTCCAATGAGCCATCTCTTGTGACATGGCAAAGAAGACATTTGAGTCACTTGAGTCATGTTACTACAGTGCCTGGTCAACTCCACTGACTGTATGTTAAAATGTCATGTACAGGGAAGTATTTTAAGTTCAAAATGTTATGAATTTTCCCTGTGTATTAGAAGACAATCTTATTTTTACAAATACAAGTAGTTATGAATGCTTTCTTATCAAAAATGGAATTTATTTGCATGCGTTTCATAAGTATATGCTACCTATTAATATCGTAAAGGCAAATTGATGGCAATGCTTGTATGAAAGCGCTAAAAATAATTTTTGTATAATATTTAAAATATTTATGATAAACTTTTCATATTAAACCAATTCCAGCCCTACAGATGTCTCTTATTCCTAATATTCCAGAACTGACAACCTTAAAGTGAACATATTTGAATTTACTTTACGCTAGTAAAGTTCCTTTAAAGTTGCTTTGGAATTTTCATCTGATGATTTCTTAGGTGCTGCCAATTGAAAGTGTAATCTCACATTCACAAGTTAAGTTACTTAAATTTCCACCAGTCAGCACCAAAGTTAAGCACACAATGCACAAAACAGGATATTTAACTTTTCAAGTACTCAGAAAACTTTTCAGAATCAGGGCCTTTGATGTCTAAAGAGGTGAGTCAGGTATCAAATAGACCAAAATGAACCATTGTGTATGACACAAGCACAGAAAATTCTACTCAGCTTATAAATCTTCAAAATTTGTTTATTATATTACCTAAACTAATATTTTGTGGTTTTTCCAATAATGTTTGCTGATTTTAAGGTGAGTAAGAATAGATTTGTGTGCAAACAGTGTTACTTCTAGGTAGTCTCTTCTGGTTTTGATCCGAGGTTCTCTTTTTCCCTCAGCTGTAGATCTTCTTGAGAAGATGCTTATATTAGACAGTGATAAAAGAATTACTGCCTCAGAAGCACTTGCACATCCATACTTTGTACAGTATCACGATCCAGATGATGAGCCTGAGGCTGAGCTATATGACGAGTCAATAGAGAATAAAGAACGAACCATAGAAGAATGGAAAGGTAAGAGATGATTGCATACAGTACTTAATACATTCAGCAGAACAAGACTTAAGTAACAATTTTGCTCTGTTTCTAACCAGAATAATTTGAGCTCTGAAACCTCAAGGAAACAAGATAAGTCCATGTGTTTGTGACTGGACAAGTGGAAAGGGTTGTCTTTCCTCTGTGGATTTCACTCTCTTCCCCCATTGTTTTTCTTCCTCTATCATCTTCTAACTACATTTCCTATAGCAGGTTCAGACTTAACTAAAAGCTGCTGCTAGTGATTACACAACCACACATTTTATATTACTTCTAATTTTCTAGGTCAGATCCTCAGCAGAAGTAATGGACCTAGAGCAAGTGACACTATTTGGGATTCTGGCCTACTTTTCTTCAGAACCAGCAATGTGCTCCCATATAGTTTGCTATGAGTAAATGCAAAAACAAGAATTACACGTTTATTGCCTAGAAATATTCACCCATAGGTGAAAGCTACCATAGTGCAGATTGAACACCAGTGTACTGTGCATAATGAAAGCTTAAGCGGTTTTTGCGGGAGTAGAGAGATGCATGTACTTCATGTCAGCCTTCTCTGTAAAGGTGAATTTCCACTTCAGTACTTTTCCTGTGTGCACACTGCAGTTGTAAAATGTAGTTACTTCATTAAGTTAAAAAAATCAGACTCCAAATAAGGTAGGCCATTTAAATGATATATGGTGGTTATTATGATTTCCAGTGCACACATATTAATAAGGAAATTGTAGGAGACAATTAGATAGGGGTTATTTTATATTTCTTAAGCATATTCTCTTTGAGAAGCAGAAGACTGAATGGTATGGTAGCTTAAGGGGAGAACTGAAAAGAAGTTTTCTTCCTCTTTCAGCTGGATATGTGCCTCCATGGATATTTTTGTACACCCTGCAGATAGTTTAGAAAAAAATACACAGCCCTTGGCCTAAATGTGTTTTGAACAGTCATATTAGACTGTAACAACTGCTTCAGAAGCCCACGCCTGCTGACTTTGCCTGGTATCTTGTATGGATCTCTCCTATGGCCCATAAACATCAGCCAACATGTGATAGTTTAGAAAGACTAGACATGACAAAGTTTTAACTGGGTAATTTGGTACCCCAAGAAGCAGCCTTTGACAGAAAGGTTGGCTACTTCTTTTTTCTGATAGATAATTAGGCTCTCACAGTTTTAATATCTGTCCATTGGAATTGGTGGCCTTAAGGAGGTGAAGTACACTTCATTCACTCAGAACTGAGCAGCTTCGGGCATCAGAGAGGAGCACTCATTTCCATATACCCATAGAGAATGTGCTCCACCCCACTGAGACTGGAGGCATTTTCTATTTCACTTCAGCTACTGGCACAGTATCATCTTTTTCACTTTAAGTAATGAGGGAAGAGGAAGAGGTGAACCAGAGATGTGATGGAGCTGCCTCAACCTGCTTGCACCTTTGCAGGAAGAAATTTCTTTAATTAATCTCCAGCAGATTTAAAGCACTTTGCACTACTATGATATTACAGGCACTTGTACCAGCTCCAACCCTGACCCAGAGCATTTTGTGGAGGAATACAAGTCTGATGAAAGCATATTCATGCTGGCAGTTGAGTCATACAGACTGTAATTTCTTGTGTGGTTTTCTAAATCATTTTTATGTTTATGCAAATAATACAGAGCAGCAACTCTTCTCTAGGTTAAGGATGGCTTTCTATCGGAAAGCAAGGGCATCGTTTGGTGGGAGAAATATTTGGGTTGTGTTCAAGTGATTTTCACATGTGAGTTGCTAGTAAAGCTAATGATAAACTACAGGATTCTAAGCTGATTTGATCTTTGTTTTTATAATATTTTGTTGATAAAGATGATAGCAATCAGTTGAATATTTGCTCTTTAGTGAGGTTTGTTTCTTTAAATGGTCACCTGAAAATTTTATAGGAAGCGCTGATTATTTGCACTATACATACAAATATAAATGTAATACTTGTTACAAACATCAAATAAACCTAGAGCAGTTATCATATTTCCAATCTCTGAGTCTCACAAGAATAAGATAAATGAGAAATCAGAAATCTTGTCTCATGGCAACAGCTCTTTCTGTAATAAAATTCTTAAAACATGTTCATTTCATCTTTAACTTGTCCAGTACACACTAATCTAAAAGCCACTTGCTAGGTATTCCACAATATACTTAGAATATTTTTTAGCACATACAGGTCTTAGGGATTCTTCCCTAATTCCCCTCTGCCATTAAAGAGTATTTGTCTGTCACTGATCACTAGAGGATGCCTCAGCTCCTGCACTTCGCCCTCCCAAATCTTTCTGCCAGAAGACGGTAATTTTTAAGTCCAGACATGAAAATTGTCCATATAAATGTGCATTTTGCTAATAATTCTTTATTCAGCCAAGTAATTGGGATTAATAGCTAAACCATCCTACCGACTCTTTTTGAGATGAGAGTTGATGAGGATTTTACTTTGGGGTTACACTCTACATCCCATCCTTGCGAAATACTGCAACAGCCTTTTTTTTACTGGTTCATGCCATGCTTGCATCATGTTTGTATTGCACTACAGTATCACGGAAATAACAATATGGCTAAACGTTAAGTTTTTAAGTATTCTGAAGTACAGTCCAGCTTTGTTATTGTCTAATAGGGCATATTATGCTAAAACATTCTTACTAGATATTTCAAATTAAAACAATAATGTTCTAAAAAATTCATTGTTCCTATTAATTACTAAAGCCCTCTCCTTGGCTTAAGATGAAACATTATATTCAATATAGTAAATGCTCTTCTGTTTCTAGTAGTATATTTTGTAACTGTTATTCCACAGAGTTTTGATATTAATATACTAGCATGATGGGTAGGTTTATGATGGAAATTACTGACCTTCCGTAGCTTCCTCATGCCCTTCCACTGACTGCCTACATTTGTGCCATCCTTATCCTGGGGATTGTGGGGGGGAAGACTAGCAGACTGACTACAGCAAATTCACCTTACAAAAAGGTAGGAAATGGGTCATGGATCTCTCTGACAATAAAGCAACCTCCTAGCATCCTGAAAAGGGTTTTTTAGAATCCTATTGAGTCTGTACAGAAAATGAGAATTGACTGGTATCAGTTATTCCTTCCATGTGCCCTCTGAAAAATCTGGCAGCATACAACACTTCACATGTTTATCATGAGCAATGTTCAGTTTGCTACTGTAGATGACTTATTTTCTTATTTCCTTCAGTTGACTGAGCCTTTAACAGGAAAGTTTAACAATTTCCGATTCATGAAACTGGTTTCTGTTTGTGATGAAACACTGTTAAAATTATTTTGGGAACAATCTTAGCTTAACACTTTCTTAACTGAAATGGGGAAGTAGAAGTGACTTCTCTAGGAAAGAGAATATATTCCGCAGCAGTATATTTTTGTATGTCACAGTCTTTGCTGGAACTACAGATGAAATTCCTTCTTTATGCAGGAAAAAAAGACCTGTGAAACAAAGATCTCAAAACTGTGCTGGCACAGGAGATGCAGCTCTTCTTCCTGGCAATATTTTTATCTTGGGAAATAAACTTCCTTCACATTTCTGCATAGTTCATATAGCATTAAAAATCCTCTAAGAAAGCTTCTGTGCTCTGAAAATGGAGAAAATACTAAGTCTAAGGCTCTGGTGACTTCAGTTATTTGACTTAGTGAAGAGAAGCAGAAACTTCTAGGTACTTAAAGCATTTTCTATTAGGTAAATCACTATTTCAGATGCTGCATTGAAGCAAACGTGTATTTGCTTTCTGTGTGTTGAATAAGAGAAGAGGCAGTCTTATATAATGGTGTTTTTTATAGGTTTCTTTGTGTAGTGATTCTTTAGCAGGTCAGGAAAAAAAAAATTCCTTGCTGAATCTAAACTGACTGAAAATAAGGGTTAGAATAAATGAGGATTTAGAACTGTTCAGAAAAAAAAAATCCTCAACCTTTTTTTTGGAAAAAAACAATGACGCAATCTTTTTGATACTTTTGCCTAGAAGGGTGTCAAAAGACAACTTTTAAAAGAGCAGTAATGTTGATGTGAATATTTTGAGGCATGGTAAATTAAATATTCCTAAAACTACTTGGGGCACCATTTGCACAGAACGGTCTGTGTCTGTACTCTTAAGTCTTTGCAGCCTTCAAAATAAGGTGACCACCCCTGGGTTACCTACCACACTAACTTACGAAAGATGTACAAAGATTTTTGGGGGCTATGCTAGTGACACAAGCCAGAAGTATGTTAGGAATCAGGGCAACTGAACAATATAGATGACTGATTAGCAGTGTAGGAATGTCTTCATAGCAAGCTAAACCACAGTCAGTATTGGACTAAACATACTAATATTTTTAATGTTCTTTATTACATGTACTTAGAAAAATCAGAAGCTGTAAGTATTGAATTATTTACTTTTAATCAGTTGAATACTGTAGGCTGACTGAGAAGATAATCTCTCATTTCTTGCCTTGTTTTCCTGAAAAATGTGTATTTTTCTTAAGCTTTTTGCAAGTGTGTGTATTAAGCTATCTTTAATCTATCTTTTTTGTATTTTGGTATTCATGACTCCATATAGCTTAGCAAAGCATTATCCTAACAAATAAAATATTTATTAATCTTTCCTAACAGAAACTACTGTCCTGGTAAAACTGAGGCAGGAATTATAACAATATCATGAATTTTATTACTATTTTTATGAGCATGTTTTAATAATGTAATGCTTATAAACATGGAAAGGGGATTAAAAGCATAGATTTTTGGAAGTTAATTTTTGCTTCTTGTTTTCTTTAAACAAGCAAATTAACAGCAAAAATTACTCAGTCTTGAGTATCAATGAATAATTGACATCATATCAAGTAACTGTAACTGTGACTCCTTGCTCTCACTTAGTTATCATGTAAGAGAACCTAACCTGTCACCGCAATGATATAATAACCTGTTCTTTTTTTCCCTTCCACCAGACAACATTAGAAATAAAACCTCACTAGTGTCAGTAACATACCTCTGAGGCCAGTGCATATGAAAAAGTTTATGGCTTTATTTATAACAATTTACTTTTCAGTGTCCAAATTCTATCCATGTGCAACTGAGATGATTGTTACAACATTTAGAACATCATAAAATCAAATTTGATCAGTTGGCTGAATGAAACAACTGATTTTCTTTATATAATGTTACAATACTTTTTGTAAATACAAATTTTATAAAAAAAACTCCTATAGCATTAATGCCAATAGTAACCCCATTATCTTTACAAGAACAAGCTGTTGGGTTGTTTGAAAACAGCAAAATTAACCAGATGCAGATTTGTAGGTTAGGTTAGTTTTGAGAGAAAACATGGCTAGAAAAGGAACAAGAAAGACACAAGCAGATAGCTCAGATTTTTTCAGTCCTCTGAGAATGCTCTGTTTTGATTTCCACAAAGCTTTTTAAATCCATTATGCTTGGCACAGTTGAAGAAAATATAGTCACATTATTGTCTCATGAAATTAAGAGGGATCAAACAAATAAAATCAAGACTTCAAGAGTAAAAATGGCTCAGGACAAAGTGCAGAGAAACTGTTCTCTCAATCTATATACACTTCAGGCTTGTTTCTCTCCCCAGAGTGAGAGCATTTCATGGCAGAGGCAAGAATAAATAAAAAAGAATTGTGCACACTTTTTGCACGCAGAAATTTGTCATTTTATTAAGTCAGCTGACAACTTATTTTCAAGTGCGGTATGTGCCACATTTAAATAAAATGACATCAAAAGTCACCGGGTGCATAGAATGTATTGTTAATGAAATACTGACCCGGTTTCTCAATGGCATATTTCCCCTCTCTTTCTGTTCAAATTAAAAATCAGTGGTGATTGATCCTGAGAGGGACTGAGCACCCAAAGTGAAATGTCATTTGGACATCTTGTCATAAGAGTTTCCTTGGCCTCCGTTAGATACTGCAGAAATTTGCGGCCCAAGCTAACCTAGATTTTTTTCTGGCATGTTTTTATATGTTTTTTCAGACTGGTCACTGACTCACCTAACCAGTCCTTCAACCTTAGGGGTTCTGCACCCGGCATTTCTTTCAGAGAAGTTGTCCACTCATTAGGTTAAGCTGGCACATTGGTCACCTTATACGATGCTGCAGTGTAACACAATCAAAGCATAAGCAAGATTTAGCCCTAAGATTTTTATGCAATTTCCAGAGGAGTGCCAGGTCCACTTGTATATGTATTAGCTGTCTCTGACCACAGATCTTTTAAATAAACTAGCTCATAGGCATGAGTTTGATATGATTTAACAGTTAGTATTTGAAAAACAGGTCCTGAGGTAATGTGTTTTTAGCCACTTAACTTATGTGTGAGCTGGATTTGGTGCTTAAAAATCTGTTACCTAACTTGAGAAAATACATAGGAGGTAGCCACTGATATATTTTTCCATTACTTCACAAGGCACAAAATATGACGTGTCAGCACAGAAAGATAAAGAGCTATTCCTAAAGCAATGTAAAATAGCAGAGAACCCATGTTTCTATTTAAGTCTTTCTTGGTGAAAATAGGACTAAGTGTGAGGCAAAAGAATATTTTGTCTGAAGACCTTAAGTAAGTTATAATAAAATCAAAAAAAAAAAAACTGACTCCAGAACCCAAGGCATTAGTACAGAATTCCAGGTGATTTATGCTGAAGGCAATTGACTGAGATGATAAAGAATGTTCTCTGCAGTTAAAAGTGTACATTTTAAAACCTGTCTGGGAGCTTTTAAAGGTTCCATTTTACATTACATTTTGTCTTTTATTACGTCATTTTGGCAGGTCATCTGACAGCATAATCTATGTTTCCATTTCAGGGCCTGTGTGTTTTAGTAATTAGCTGTAGAGGACAGACATGCGGTAGAATAATAGTATCTGTGAGCCCAATTCATTATCTGAAGATAACAGATTCCTAGTGAGTTCAATCTATTTTTGGATCTAGACTCTATATAGTAAGGCTGGAAATACAAACTGCAAGTCACATGTATCCATTTAATTGTTTGGTCTAGAGTAATTTTTTTTAAGGAGAATATCACATAATTCTTCTCTCTTCCTTACCCCCTCTCTGCAGAACTTACTTACGAAGAAGTGATTAGCTTTAAACCACCTGACTTAAAAATGGACAGCCTGGAAATAGAACAGTAAATACAGGCAGCTGTGTTTTGCCTTGCTGCACTATGAAGACTGTTAAAATATAACCATACAATTTAACCTGTGTTCAAGAGTAGATTTTACTATCCAAAGATGTTGGAGAAGATGTGGAAAAGCAGATACATTATACAGAAGCCAGCTGTTTCTGTTTTTTTGCCTTGTAATATGAATGTATTCCCAACATATAAAAGGATAAAGAACTGCTTCATTCTGACGAAATGATGCACTGAGTTCTGTTTAACTGTTTTCTGCATGTTTCACTTTATCAGTTGTATTGCCAAAATGAAGGTGACTTTTTAAATTAATTTTAAATCGTACATTTAAAGCATGAATGTATACAAACATAAACATAGTAGGCCATAAAAGCAATCTGTTTTTTTTTTTCCTGGCATTAACCTAATTTTCTGTGTTTGTTTGTTTTCATTTTATTTATAGTTAGTGCCTTTATGGAGAGAGGGTGTGGTAGTGAGATAGACAGAATATGCATATGTAGTCATATCTGTGGTGGTCTTATGAATATACTGGATGTCTCTCAAATGATCTAACACCAGTTGGAAGTCAGTAAAAATAAATCATCGTCTTCTGTTGCCGTTAAAGTGTCTGTTCTCATTATTTTCCCTACATAGATATTTTTTTTTAATCCACACAAAGTTTATGAGAACATTTCAGTTTGTGATGCTACTCCTAACCATGCTGTTGGTGGAGTGTTGGTAAATTTGCACACGTTCACGGGAAGCTGCCCTGAAGTTGCTCCAGCAAATCTCTATAGCTTCTGTAAACTTCAGCAAAAGCTTTCCCAGACTCTGATGTAAGAATACTGGATTCAGGCAACTGCTTTGAACTCAGTATTCCTCATTATCTTATTTTCCTTCACTTAGTCCTTGGAAAACTAATCTAACAGTTGTCATTGGAAGACGAGACAAAACAAGAAGATTTAAGAATAGCTTGGGAATTTGTGAAAACCAAAATACCCATCTCACTGGAGTGTCCTCTTAAGCAAAATTTTGAAGTCTTTCCAGCTCTGAAAAGGTGAAAAATCAAAATGTAAATGATAAATTGCAGGATATATCAAATACCAAGATGTCTTAAAGAATTGCATTTATAATCTCATTTCCCCTAAAGGCATAATATTGATAGAGGAGTATCCTTTGGCATGAGGTTTCTTGAGGTTTAATGGCTGTGTCTTTTTCATACCCTTGTGATTCCTGATTGCACAAACATGTTCTTCGTTTTTGTGTATGGTTCTCACTCTGGCAAAGTCTCGTTTTGGAAGTGACTTTTTATATTATTTAGGTTTTCTGCAACTTCTGTCATTAGATTGAGTTGTACAGCTTTTACATGAGCTAATGAATTCTACTTCATTTACTTACCTTCCCCTTTTCTATGTAAATCTTTTTCTTAATAAACAGAAACAAAAAATCATAAGTCCAAGTACTTTTATTTTTTCAAAGATACTTAACATAGTATTGTTTGTCTTGAGAAATAGAAATAATAATTTTATTAAAACCATTGCTAATTTGTGGTGGAAAGTTGTTGTTAATATTTGCATATTATCTAATACATTCAGTAGAATACAGTTATTTGTATTCAACTTTCTTCAAGGCATATTAATGTGAAAGTAAATGCTTGCATGGATTTATTGAGAGTCCTCTGAATTATTGTCTGGCTGTCATTCCATTGACTTAGAAGTTGGATGAAGCCTATGATGGACATTCAGAGTCTTATTAAATTTCATACTGACTAAAATAGGTGAAAAGGTTGTAAAACACTTTAAATGACTTGTCTGACTACATAATGAAAATCATCACTCTGTCATGTGTTAAACATATATTGTTTACCAGTTAAAAGAGAAATGAATCAGTGTTTCTCTGAAATCTCACAATCAGTTTGTTAGGCTGCTCTGCAACTCTATACCAGCTGGAAAGGCAAGTATGAAATAAAGAAATTTCATGAAAACTTTCTGCATGAAACAACAAATAATTCAGTGTGGGATTTGTCCCATAGTCTGTTCAGTCTAGTTTCCTGGCTATGAGGGTGGCCATTGCCAAATGTTTCAAATGAATATGTAAAAACTATGTGGTGGGCAAATACCAAACAATCTATTCTTACTGTGTGTCTTGTTGTATCTCTGTTGGTTAAAGTAAAAAGACACAAGGTTTTATATCTCTCCCCAAATTTATTGTTCTGGACACTCAGAATCTTCTTTAACTAGATAGTTAAAATGTCCCCAAAATATATTTGGTTTTGCGTTCAAAGATGTAATTTTTTCTAGAAGATAAATTCATGTAGTAAGAATATAGTCATAGCTACATTTAAACTAGTCAAAGGTGACAGAGTAATGGATAACATGAGCCCAGCTATTGTTAATGAAATACCACCAAACAGCATAAATCATCATCTCAAGGTGATTTCTCAGACCTTAAAAGCCACCAATTAAAATATTTTCCTAGTCCAGGTAAGAGATTCCTGTATGCTACAGTAATGTGATAAGTTTATTTATCTATTTGCAACAGCAGGACATAGCAATTGGAAAGATGGTACCCCAGTGAAACAGATACATGGAAGGCTTAGTACTAATAATACTTATCATTTGAACACAGATGGAACATTTGTCAGCTGACCAAAACAGGCTAATGAAGGTAAGCCTCTAGGAGTGAGGATTTTGTCATGGTTGGTGACCCTATAAGACAGATCACTTACTTACAACTAGATTTAAGTAGAATAGTGAGGATTTTATTTCATTTGAGTTTGTTGCTAAAAATGTCTTTAAAGAAAGCATTGCTTACATGGCCCAAATATTACTCACAAAACTTGTAGTGGAGCATGCTAAACTGTTTTTTATCTCCTGATGCCATTCTTACTCTCATTATTGTAATCAGGCTTTTATATCTTCTTTATACATTGACACAAGAGTGTCATAGATTTTAGCCTACAATAAGTTACTGTGCTCATCATCCCTGACCACCTGCAAAATACATAATTAGTTGTCAAAGAAACATGAGTGAAAAGTTCTACTTAAGGAAGCAGCCTATACCTCAGCTATTCGGGTGTGCAATGGAGGAAAATGTCAGCTCCTCTCATTAGTTAATTACTGCCATTCTTAACAATTTATTTCTAACCTGAATTTACCTAATTTTAGCCTTCAGCCTCTAGAGCTTGCTACCCCTCTGCCTACTAAATTGAAATCACCTCTGGTATTTATTATCTCACTCTAATCAATATTAACTGCAACCCCAAATCTAGTGGTCTTATCATTATTGGAAGCAAAAGGTCTTGCAGTAAAAGAAGTAAAAGAAAAATCCCAAAAGTCTTTTACTTACATCTCAATCTTTTGACATGCATAACTATACAGTTCATTTCTTTTAAAAACTGTATGATTATTTTTTAAGCCCTCTATCTGATCAGCACTGAAGCTTAGTAGCAGGAAATTAGTATCTCATAGCTAAAGCAAAAATAAAGACAAGACTAAAGAAATCTCTAATTTACAAGTGTGCTAACAGAAGGTAAAACTGAGAATGGGGTAGAGGAAAAGTGCATCATTATAGGGTATCACTTGCCATAATAAACAGAATTCCCTCCTCTGAGAAAAAGTGGCCACACAAGTATGAGACAGCAGGCTTACTAATTAATGACTTTGGGAATTTATAGAAAGATAAGTAATACATTAGGTAATCAACACTCTGATGCATGAACAAATATCATGCAACAGTAGGTCAAGAAACCATTAACTAGACAGCATTGTTGCAGAATTCCCATTAGTGCCGTCTGCCTATTTTTATTTGGTGCAAAAGACAAAAGCAAGAGGAAAGGAGGTTGATCGCAAGGAGAAACACTGCAAGATGAGATACTGAAAGAATGAGTGCTTGTACTAGGAGCAGGAGGGGGACAACTGTTTCAAGGATAGGATACTGACAACAAAAATCAGCTTTGACAGAGGTGGGGAGTAGTCAATACAAAAGCCACTTCCTTCCTTTCTTCCTGTCACATGTGCTCCTAGGTCATAAAAAGAATACTTCCACCTTCCTGATTCTCAGAACCTGGTCAAAGATGAATCTATATAAAAAGTACTGTATTTAACTGCACTCACAAACTACTTCAGTATCCTTTGCCATATTTACAATTGCTGACTTGGCTCAAGAAGGTCTGACAAATTAGCTGGTGATAGCTCCTGCTCCTGGGAAATTCTTTTAATACCCAGGATGACTAGCAAAAAATCTGGGGGGAAGTTCACTGTGAACTGGATAAATTATGTCCTCTGTTAGCACAGAAAAGAATTCAACCTAGACAGTATCAACTAGTATCAACACCTCTGTTTTTCTTAGAAAGATTAGGAGCCACAGAGCTGTTTGTTGCTTTTACATATGAACCATGTAGCTTAGCATTTATGGATGTAGTGCAGCTCTCTAAAGCTGATGCTTAGAAAATCAGCACGCTCTCACAAAGTGATACCAAGTGTCATTAATTTATGAGTCTTTGACATTCATTTTCGAGTGCAATGTGCATTACTAAATGGGATCCATGTAAGTAGGCAACGATAAAAGCATAAGAATTTTTATGTGACTAGTATCAAGAGGCTCAAAAACTGCATTAGTGCAGCTGCCATTGACCTTGTTTCTGCTGTAATATAAAATGTTGAACTGATATGCCTAAAAGGGTCTGTTTTCACTAAAAAGAAGCAATACACTGTGAGCTTCCTATACAAATGCTGATCTTCTAACTAATACAATACTTAATCCATTATACATTAAGTTTCTACATAACGAGTGAAACTGTTCAATTAGGCTTCAATCCTGCATGCATACAGATGCTTAATTTTGCATTCACATAGTCCCCCAGCTTCAATTCTTGTCACAAATTAACATGCACATTGCAGTATAGGAGCTTTAGCTAGAATTACTATCCTTTTAGGTTCCACAACCTAAAAGATTTGAATTAGATCACATGTGATACTGAATCCAGTAGCAAATACTGAATCTCAGTGGCAGCCCTCAGAAAAATATTCACTAAAGCCAGCATAACTGGCAGCCTCCATTGAGCCTTACTTTGTTCCTTATAGAATAATGTCCTGTAGATTAGCACCCTACTAATATGTTCCTATTTCATACCTGTTTTATAACAGAGCCCAAAGGCTCCAATCAAGAATAAACACTAGATATGTTACACTCTGTGCAAAAATGACAGAACACACTCGTTCCTGACCAGTTTTCCTATTCAGTTGAGACAGAAGTGCACCAAATGACTGCAGCACTAAGATAAGGGAATGGAAAAGACAGGGTAAGAATACCATTAAGGTGATGTGTACAACTACATCTCTCTTTATATGATTTTTGCATTAAGATGGAAAACTCTTCAAAGCAAGAGTACTTTCTCCTCTGTGCAATACTTATCATGATGAGATCTTAGACTGTGATAATCTCCGAGATATAAAAAACACTACCACTTCCTTCTCCCTCATCAAAAACTCAGACACAAACCCAAAGACCTTCACACACATCAGTTTATTTTAGGAATCAATATGAAGAGGACCTTTAGGCAGGATCTGAGGGCAAAGAGTTATGAGAGTGTTACAAGCAACTGATTTATTCACACCTGTCAGGTAACCTCTCCACCTGCCTTCACTTCTTCCATCCTACTTCCAGCAAGCAGGGATAATGGCGTAGTAAGTACTTACTGTAGTAAGTTTTCACTCGAGCTTTTGAACAAATGAAATGCCCAGCTAACTAAAAGCATTTAGGTGGCTAATACTTACTCCTTTCTGCTTATTTTTGAGTATTCTCACAGTATGACTAGGTTTCCAGTCGTGCTCTGTGTTACATAACAAACTGGAATTCAAGGACTCTGCTCAGAGGTCACAGACAAAAACAGAATAGTTGCAAAAGATTTGGCAACAGCTCCACTGAGGAAGGGTGTGGACACAAAAGAGTATTTTCAAAAAAACCCTGAGATTTTTATTTAAACTCTACTTCTTGTTGTAGTAAGTAAAATGGATTTACTTCCTCCATGGCAACATGTTTAAGTAGGCAAGAACAGACTATGAACATACTTTTTGAAGGTGGAGATAGAAAGCTGTTTAAAGAAATAATATTCTAGGAATGAGCCTTTGACAATCCAGCAAGATTTTTTGTTTACTAACATTATATACAAATCTAAGGTATATGTTACAGAACTAAAGTACCCATATGTGAATTAGTATATCAAGAATCAAATGAGCTTGTTCCAGTCATGTGAAAAATACCTTATATAGATGTATGCAGACAGTAAGGTGGGAAGATGCTTGATTTTTCCAAGGGACCTTGTATTATCTTCTTTTTTTCCACTCATGAAATTCATGTTGCCAGTGTCTGGAGTAGGGGGTCAAGGTCACTAGCTGGTCTCTCAGTTCCAACGGATGCACCCACTTCACTTAGGCCCTGGCCATCAGCCCATAGTTTATCTCCTGACAAACTAACCCAAACCATTTTAACACTGTTGATAAATAGTTCATTCTGAGTTGAGTTACCATCAAACTCTCTCACCAGAGTTTATAACTACTTTTCCTCCACAGAACTCCTCAGGAAAATGTAGTTAGCTTTTTCGCTGCTCTCTTACAGAGTTCTTTCTCCAGCACAGATGACTTATGTCCTGACTGGAGCGTAAATTGAGTTATCAGTCCCTGGAGGGATTAAAAGGGCTACTGTACACATCCTATCTGCCTCATACACTTTGCAGCTGATGGCAACCTTCCAACATATTGAAAGGTGGCTCTTTTAAAAAAAAATCAAAACAAATGTTTCTTCATGGTAGCAACCTTGCCAACCTTCCCTCTACAGGATAGGCATTAAGAATGTGATCTTCCCATCATTAATTATCTTTTAGTCATGCTGTCTTGAAGAGCTCTTATTCTCTTATTCTTTTTTGTTCTGCAGACTTTACAATAAATATGTCAAAAGCAGAAACATGTGATAGCACTCCTTTTTAAATCCCTGTCAAGCACACTTTGCCTGGGTTAAGGTATGGCTGTAGTATCACATTAGTCTCATTGCAACAGGCTGTCTTTAGGAAAACAATGTCATATATCCACCCAGAAACAGTAGAATACTGAGGCTCTGGCTTTTTGTGACTCTACTATAAGATTTGGCAGCTGTGGATGTATCTAAGTATCTCCTCTCACTCCTTTCACAGACACGTGTAAGGTTTTTATTAGACAAAGTCTCCCTTCTTATGACAGTGCTGTGTGCTTGACCTGATGAGGAAAGGTGATCTTGTATTTGACCTGCGCTGTTACCTTATGCACCTACAGCAAAGTATACCTAATAACTTATGTGAAGGAAAAACACAGAAAAAACAGCATTGGCCAATTTTGTCTTTGAATTTAAAATATCTTAAGAAAGTTGCTCTATCTTTTCTACCTTCTTGCTCTGTCTTCTGAGTTTCTGCACAAGTGTGATGTTATCTTGGTGCTGGCTTAGTACTTTCATCCTACAGTATCAAAATCATCTACTTCCTCCCCTGAAAAGAAACAAGTAATAACAAAGCATCATTTTGCCAGAACTAGACTGAGGAAAAACAAGCTAGGGATCAATGGCAGAACTGATCCTCATTGTATTAGAAACATATATATTTATCATTAAAAATAATAGACTGGCTCAAAACTGAGTGGAAGACAACACTGCTCTAGCCTTCTTACCCATACCGTATTTCACTCTAGCCATCACGTGAATGGCAAACACTGCATAAAAGTGGTATTTAGAAATCAAAAAAAAAAAAAAAATCTCCTGGGACTATGTTTTTAAAAACAAATCTGTATCATTAATCTAACATTTGACACAAGGCTTGCATTACCTGCCAAATGTCAGATTGGTTTCCAGTCTCACTAAAACAGGGAGTCGAACAGGTCATCTATCAGCAGAGAGCAGCACTGGAAAACACCTATACTGGGGAAGGGCGTTAGACTGTGCCAGCCTGGCCTCTAGTAAATTTGCAGTGCTGCTCTGCAGGCAATTTTAGAAAGCATGTTTTCCTCCTGTATCTGACATGTAAATAACGAGAGGAGGAGGGAAGGGCTCCTTTTCCAAATCTGGTATTTACACACAAAAAGGTCTGGACCCATGACAACTACCAAAAAGGCAACAGGAACAATGAAACTTGGCCAGATTGCTCCTTTCTAGCTAAGCCAAAAATTGAACTCCAGTGACAGCCAGTCTGAATTATCTAACCTCAGCAACATTGCTCAGGGGTGAAGTCAGACAAAACAAAGGCTTTACCAGACCCCAAAGAACAAGTATTTTAATTATATTCACACAGAAAAAATGTAAAACATCTTTTAAAGTAGGTCTTTGCCTTACACATGCTGGACCAGGCCTATTTACTGTAGAAATATTGTGAAGATTGCTATTCTCCATAAACACCATTGCAATTGTTCTAAGCTACTGCTTGAACAGTTTTATATCACATCAGACATGCACAGGACCACTTGCTCTGAGCAACCAAGTCAAGTGTACACTTGTTTCTATTTAAATATATTAAATATTGTTGAAGCTTTGGGTCTGATCCTGAGATAAGGATGAACTGTGAAGCCCACAGCTGTATGTACACCTTTGGGCAAAGGTAATTTGGAAGTTCTCATTCGTATTCCTTGCTCTTGCTCTTGCTCTTCATCAAACCAAATGACAGCCCCTGAGGGCTGGGGCGAGGAGTAAGGGGTGTAAGCAAGGGTGTAAGCGGGGAGAAAGCAGTAAGTCACTTGTCCCTCCCTTCTGCTACTGCCAAATGCTTATGCACACACCGAGTTTTAGCAAGAAGTGGCCATGTATATATATCCTTCTGTCTAGCCATGAAAGATTGCCTCGTCTTCCCTGCTTTTTTCAGAGCTGCTGCTGCTGCATGTGCCCTTTGTCTTTGCAGCTTCTACCACCAACCACAACCATCATGCATTTCTCTGCTCCATTGATCCATTTTCTTCTACTTTACCAGCAAAATATCATTAAATGCAGTAAAAACATTCTGCAGCCTCTAGGAAGATAACTGAATGCAGTTTTTTGCCTTTGTCTGTAGTTCTCATTTCTTCCTCTTTCCATTTGTAGTCTTTACTTTTCATTACTTAATAGTTTCATGTAAAAGACAGTTACATTTTATATATAACCTCTAGTGCAAAACCATAAGGTGTATATTCACAAAAAGAAGGCTGGGATATATTTGCTTTCAGCTTCATAGCAAAGACTCTTAGCCTCATTTACATCAGCAAATCAACACGTAACACAGTACAAGTTTCCTGAGCCTCTGCTGGGAAGTGGGGGCCTCACCACACTCGCCGTCCATTTTCTGCTGCCAGCTCCCACTCCTCACTCCCGGTTCCCAGCTCCAGCTGCGCTCGCCACGCCACTACCCTGCTGCCGAAGTAACTCAGCCACAGATTTCGTGGAGGAAAGACTGGAACTGAGAAAAGACCTTGAGCTTTGCAACTACAGAACAATAAAATACCTATCACTCCATCAAATCCGCAAACACAAGGCAGTGCGCAACTGTGCCAAGAGAAGCAGACAGATTTTAAGCATGTCTTTAGACAGCAAGAGCCTCAGCACCTGTTTCTATGCACATACACACCCTGCTACAACTGGCCACTTTGGGGCACGCACGCTGGCTCAGACTGAACGGCTTGCTCACCTTCCCAGCCTTAGGGACACCTGAGCATCCCTGCATCCTGCTGCACCTTTCCTGCAGTTACGTTACCCTTCGCCTGCGAGCGGGAAGTTGCAGATGCTCAGCTGCTTGCTCGGGAGCAGCTAGGCAGCGACGGGGAGAGCCGCACGCCGCTAGCCCCAGCGCGGCGGGACACGGAGGAAAACGCAGACCTAAGAAGGGAACGGTGCTGAGCTGCTGAAAGGGCTGCAAGAGAGGAGGGCACAGAAGCGAGCTGTGACAGGGATGGCGTGAGAGAAGACAGTAAGGAGCCGCGCAGCTCGTGTGGGTGTAACGCCTGCCCGGGCGAGTGGCCTGCTCACACGGCGCACGTCGCGCGGGGGCTGCTTGGCGGCGGACGGCACTCCGCGCTCCAGCAGCACCGAGGGGCTCCAGGCCGCGCCGGGCCCTGCCGCAGGGCTGCGGGGACCGGGCCTGCGCCTCCGGGGGTGGCGGACGCCTAGTCCCGGGCCGGCTCTGAGGCGACCTCCCGCTTTCCCCGCAGCTCCCTGACGGGAAGGGTCTGGGGACGGCGGGAGACCCCCACAAGCGCGCCTGGCTGCCAG
>NW_020450817.1:59912-125841 GCF_003343035.1 Apteryx rowi
CGCTCGCCTCGCCGCGGAGGGAGCCCGGCCAAGTCCGGCCCCTCGCCTCGGTCCGGCGCGGCGGCGCTCGCCTCGCGCTCCGCCGCCGGGGCTCTTTGTTGGACGGTGCCGGCAGGGGGTGCAGCACCATGTCCTCCCCCAAGAAAGGCTTCTACCGGCAGGAGGTCACCAAAACCCTCTGGGAAGTGCGGGACCGCTACCGCGACCTGCAGCCGGTGGGATCCGGAGCCTACGGCGCCGTGTGGTGAGCGGGGCCGGGGCAGAGCGGCCGCCGCTTTCGCTTTGTTCCCCGGCAACTTTTGCCGGTGCTCCGCCTGAGGCGGCCCGGCGGCGCCGCGCGGGCTTTCGGCGGGGTGGGCGTTTTGGTCGCGGTTCTTTGAACGTGCCTCCCCTCCCGCACGTGTTTTCCTCGCTGGCAGTGGCAGAGGCCGGGGCGCCCGCGGCCCCGCGCGTGTCCCCGCCGCGGGGAGGGACAGGCCGGGGCGGGGGGCACAGACCCGGCGGGGGCACCGGCGCCCTTGGTGCGGGCTACCTGGCTCTATTTTATTCCCCCCCCCCGTCTTTAAAGCTTTTGAAAAGTGGCTGCTTTTCATCACGGGGTTTAAACTAATGAGCGCAGACCCTGGGCGCCGCGCTGGCGGGCTTTTGGGGAGAGTCTCCCCCTTTTCCTTCGGCGCGGTGGATGGCGGCGCGGGGAGGCCGGGCGACCGGCAGGTAGGAAGCCGAGGTGCGGGCAGCGCGGCGCCACACGTGCGCACCTGCTCCCCGGCACGGGGTTTGCGGTGCCGCTCCGGCCCTCGCTCACGGGCTCTCCTCCTCTTTCCTTGAAGCTCGGCGATCGACGGCAGGAACGCTACCAAAGTGGCCATTAAGAAGCTGTACCGCCCGTTTCAGTCTGAACTCTTTGCCAAACGAGCCTACCGAGAGCTGCGCCTCCTGAAACACATGAAGCACGAAAACGTGAGTTCAGTCGCTAGCAGATCCCCTCTGGGCCGCGGCTCCCGCACACCAAGAGAAATGCCTGATCTGCTCTCCCCTGCCTCCGTAACGTACAAACCCTGACGAGGTAGCTCAGTAGCTGCGTAGGATTCGGGAGTCCTTCAGCAAGACCTCCATATCTGTCTGTTGCCCATCTGTCTTTTAACCTTCAAATGCCAGTTCACACAAACTAGAGTGTCCCATGGGACATGCACGTGAGGTTGGGTGGAGAAGGTTAGGACCACGGTGGAGCTTGTGCCCAAAGCTAGAGAGAGAGATTAAGAGACCAGAAATCTGAATCTCGATCACCACACACGTAAGATGCAGGAGGGCGGGAGAGCATGGACCTGTGCTGCTAGCTTCTCTTTGCTTGAATTTGGATGTGGTATGCACATCTGTCTTTCAGGGGGAAGGGGTCTGTCACTGCCTTTCATGAAACATTTGAAGGTTTGAGGTTTGTACTAATCTTAAATGGGAAAAGTTTGGGAATGACTGAAATAAATTGCTTTACAGGGATAAGGTGCCTTTATGGGATATGGGATACTGTGGTAAGGATACTTAGTCCCAACAGTACTTAGTGGTTAAACAAATTCAAGGAGAGATTTGTGTGAAAACAGTTTTGTGGCATGAATGGAAACCAGATCAGAAAGATCCCAGGGTGGGATTGGAAGATCACAGTAGTGGCTTTAAATGCTGTTTTTGAAGAGTACATGTGAAGAAAGAGACTTTCAGGTGACTTATTAAAAAGATAGATACAATAATCTATTTTAAAATATTAATGTTGTGGGAGATTATAGGTTTTTTTGGAGGCTATCTGAATGGAGCTGGGAGATGGAAAGTGAGAATGAGAGAAGCTAGTAGTAACAGGAATAGCCAGTCATTGCCGTTGAACATTGCAGTATTAGCATTCTGAGTACCAACAACGGCTAGGTTCATTTTGAAGAATATTCTCTGGGATATCCAGGCTGTCCGGAAAAAAATGACCTTATTGTAGGCTTATGAACCTGTGTACCTGTTAACCTTTTAGTCTGAATCTTTTAATATATTTGATCATTTTACTTGATGAATCCTTTGAAGTAGCTGCTTTTTACCATTTTTGTATATATATTAAAGAGTTAACGTTTGTGGGGGACTTGTGTGTCATACACAGTCTTTTATACTCTCAACGTTTGTTTTACTAAACGTTTGGAAGTGGATCAGCTCCCAAGCTCCTAACTGTATTCAGAATTTTGAGATTATTTTTCTTCTGTTTCCCAGAATAATTTCTTCTTCAGTTGGTTAGCATTTTCCACTACTGGCTGTTTTTGTGCTGTGTATGCCCTTCAGGATAATATTCTGGAACCCTTACATAGACTTGTTTGATAATTAAAGGAGTCCAGAAGAAAACACAGACTGGGGAATGTGAGTGCAATCTGTAGAATGTACAAATGAATACATATGAAGGAAGGGAAGAACTTACAGCCTTAGAAAACATTTTGGACCACAGAAAGAAAAATTCTGTCAAGGTACTAAGAAAAAGTTTCATCATGAATTTACCCTTTAGAGAACAATGACTGAATAAATGGTCATGCAAGGAATTTGTGAGCATTGTGGAGACAGAAACCGACTTCTCCACCTGTCCCAGATGAGGCTGAAATGGCAGTACAGCCCTTCAAGAGAATGTCCATCCTCCATTCCAGTCTCATACCATTCTACCAGGCATTTCGCCCACTGTGAATTAGGAATAGCAACAAAGCCCTTCAGGATTTCTAGCCCCTTGCTGATCCCATGATACTCCCTTAATCACTCAGCCCTTCCAAAATTAGGCCAGAGTGGCAGTAGGATTATCAGCCCCTCCCTTTTGATCCACCACCATTCTGTCAAAGAGCTCCTTCTTTGCATTTGCCACCAAAGGATGGATTTACAGGAAGACAATAGGGCCTGGAGTTTCTGTCTTCTCTTGTCCTCAATTCCCATTCATGATAGCATTCCCTAGTGTGTTGTGCACACTTTTAATGACAGTAGTGGTAGCACAACTGCCATGTCCTCCATCAACCCCATTGTGGCTTCCACAGGGCTAGCTATTGTACTTTGAAAGTCCTTCACTCGCTTGGAGGAGTTAGTAGAATAGGAAAGTGATTGAAATATCATACCTGATTTTTCTGTAAATTAATACCTTATAGTATATTTCTGTATAATAGCAGATATCTGTCTTTCTGGCTCTACTGTAAATGCAGTTGCTATTAAAAATGAATGAAATTGAAGTGACTGTTTCAAAGGCCAAAATAAAATAGTGATGCCACTGTTATCTCTGTCTTGGATATTAGGAATCTAAGTATGTAGAGGAGGCGATGTGTAATAGCCAATGTAACTGTATTGTCCCTATGTATTATACTTAGGATATTGTTGCAATATTGTACTAATCTGCTAGTGCAAATCTTCCTCTCGCTTTTTTTTCCTGCTCCAGCATATAAACTATTTAAAGGTTCTATTTGTTTGATGGTTAAAATTCCATCCAATTTGCTGTTTTAATCTCTTTTTCTTTTAAAATGGCTTCTGCAGTCATTATGCATTTGATGTGGGATTCACATGAAAAGTGTTTGTGGTGCCTTGTTTGTTTCCCCCACAGTGATTACTTTTAAATGGAATATCTCTGTCCTTCATAGCTTTTGGGGAGGTGCTGTGTTAAGCATGTAGCAATACAACACATTCTCTAAGTTCATTTATCTTTATGCTGTATTCAGAATGCTAGAAGAAAAGGTAGTGATCTGACACATTATGTTAAAAATAGCATCTCTGATTCTCCATTAAGATAGCAGGAGATACCATTAAACCTGTACCATGATGATATAATACATCAGTATGCCATGCTTTGTTGAAGAAAACTGAAGAAAACTTCTGTTTAATGTTCTAGACTTCCTTACTCCCATTATTGATCCTTTGAGGAGTATGCTCGTGTACTTTGTAAGGAAAGGCTGTAGGATGTCATCCTGTAAAAACAAATATGGGAGTCATCTTACTGAATTTTGCTGGATTTGTATCTTACCTTGTAAGGAAGTTAACTCACATGGGTCAATATGCCTGTTTATTTAGGTATTTTCAGGACCAGACAACTCTGGTTGCAGGGATGACCATCTCTCATTATACATGCTGGATTTTTGTACTCCCTAATGGCCCAAGCAGCATGTTACTTAAATGTAGTGGACAGTATTTTATATAAGCAATGGCAATTGGTAGCATGGGACCTCTGTTCATCCGTCTGCAAACAAATCCATGGGAAGAGTGGTGTCAAGGACCACGGGTAGAGGCTGTGTGTGAAGCAGGTGACATCTGGATGTGAACAGATAAACTACGTCTGTGGTTTAATGGCAGTGGTATCCATTTTTTGGTAGGCCTATCAATTTGTGAAGACTGGGATGTTTCACAAACGTCATAAGCTAATTCTGCTGCCTAAGAAGTAGTTTAACCCTGATCAGTTCCTCAGACGTTGTCAAAAAGAGAAGTTGGTTTCCAGCAGGATAAGACAGAGGGAATGGTGTAAAAATGAGGAATAAAAACAGCTAAGGCAAAATGAAGGAAGCACTGCTTTTTTTTCATTTATTCGTGCTAGGTTAAAGTATTAATCCCACTACAGCTTCAGTAGATGTAGATTGCTTCTTTGGCATCCACTACATCATTTGTTAGAAGAACTGACTGTTTACTGTTGGGAAGCTTTTTCAGTAATGCTGCTTTTGTTCCCTGTTTCATTGCCTTTTGAGTTTGTCTAAAGTGAGGAGCCCTTAAAACTATCTATTATAACTCTAAATTATAACCAAAAAGAGAATGAAAATATTGCCAGTGTGCTCACTTTGGCCCTGGCCTTGTCTCTCAAACACTTGCTTATGTCTGCATGCATGTATCATTCTGAAGGTAATGGAGATACTTATGTATGTAAAATTAAACCCGGACAAGTAAGTGGAGGTGCCTTTCATTTCATTTTGCAAATAACTTGGATTTTGTTCTGCATTTGGACTGGAAGTAATATTATGATGCCCATTTTAATTGAAATAACAACTGTATAGTGATTCATACAAGTTCAGTCCTAGTGCCCTTCTCACCTCTCAGTTTGCTAATGAAAATTTTGAAGTTACCATCAGGAGTACAAAATCGCTGGCAAGGGGAGATGGCACTTGAGAGAGAGAAAAGCAGTGGCTAATGCTAATGTATTGTTTTAGAAGGGAGTGTGGTTTTCATGAAAATGTATACACGTGTGTGTGTATGTATGTATCTATACGTACATGCAAGCACACACAGAAATTCAGACAAAGTTCTACCAACTTAAGTTCTGAATGTGTTTTTGGCATAAAATCCTTGACAAATGCCCTTTAAACATTTCTTAAGTTGAGTCAGTTAATATTCTACAGATGTTTTCCCTTCCTGGAAACCCTACATGTAAGAGTCAGCTGCAATATTTGTTTAAAGATACTCTATATTATGCTCTTATTCTTTGCTCTGTGTGGAAATTATTCTTTGGTGTATTTCCACATCTGAAGAACAATGTATGTTTTACATTATGAGAACCATTTAGCTTTTTTTTCCCCGCCTTTTGGAAGGAACTCAGGTGTCCCACAGACACCAAATCAGCTCTCATTCTACAATTACTTTTCTGAGGATTATGCAGGCATTCAGTTTTAGGGTAGCTAGTACTTAATATGTTGAATTCTGTATTTTGAACAAATATCATTGGCTGTTTGTTTAGACTTACACAATGTCAGCCAAGGGAGGAGTTTGTTCCAGAGAAAATAGTGAGAAACTTCATGCTTCTCACCTGAGAAAATCTTAAAACTGTCAGCTTTTACAATTCATCTAACCTGCCGTGAGCATAAGAAGAACAACAGTCTCTGAGATACATAAAACCAAACCAAGTTGTAGATGAAACTTGTGTTAGGATTACAAATGCGGTGTGCCAAGTGTGCGTGCTCACTGTGGTAGAAGACGTTTCCTACAGGAAGTTCTGCTTTATAAGTGAGTCGCTACTTTCTGTGCCAGCTAAAAATTCACATCCTTCATGGGTAAGTGCCAGTAAAGTGCAGCTTGGGAATCCAGGATGAAGGTGGCAAATTTCCGTAGGGATTGTAAGCAAAAATGCAGTTATGGCTGTATAGTTTCTTGCTGGTTGTAGGAGGAAAGCACTCTTGGCTACTTCTGCTGGCTGAAAGCTTAGAACAACTAGGGATGTAACAGGACACCAGAGTCACTTATTTTAGTAATCAGAAGCCAATAAATCCATGTAGTGGTATCTCTTGTCACTTCTTTTACTTATTTTCTTAAAGCTGTCTAATAGGTGCCATTACGGTGAGCTTCAGCTGTTAGCCACTTATACGCACCCCACCCTTAGATGCTAATAAAGCAGACTGATTAGCTCAGTCCAGTGAAACAAAATAAGGAGGACAGCACTGAAAACCAAATCTTCTTTCTCTTTGGATTGTCATCCAATCCAGTCCAAAGATAAAGAAGCGTATGTCTGCAGGATTTGAATTTCTCAAATGTTACATATGGATCCTTTGAAGGAAGAATGCAGTTACTGAGGAATGGCTTGTGGCAGTAGGTATACGGTATTCCCTCTCTCCTCCCCTTCTCTGCTCTTAGTTGCTGGTGGATTGGTGTGCCTCCCCACATTACTTAACTTCCCTGGAGTTCTGAGGTGCTTTTATTTCACAAAGAGCAGAGACTCCTTAAGCCCTCAGGACCACAGTGAATCTGATCAGAAAAGTAGCCTCCCTCCCCCCCACCCCCCGCCGCCTTGTTCTCTGGCTTTTCCTTTGATTCTTTGTTCTTTTACAACATAAAATTTTATGGCATTGTGGCAGGATGCGGTGGTTGGTCTGTCAGTATTATGCAGAAGAAAAGGAAAGGAGCTCTCTGTCCATCAGCAGACATCCCCCAGTGTCATATAGTAGAACTGCTAGGTAATCCAGTGAGGAAGAAAAGTGACTGCAGTATGAGCCTTGTGCAGGGTTTGTACAAAGACTGAGACTTCCTAGCATAGTAAAAGGATACAGGGACCCTATGATGTGGAATAGCACAAGAACATGAAGATGAAGCTAATCCTGCAGAAAATTTAATCCAGTATGATATATAGTTCAGTGCAGCCCAGCAGGGATCTCTCTTAAAAAATGTTCTTGCATTTGTAGCCTGAGTGCTAAAGCCACTCAACTTCACTGTGTTTTCATGCGTAACATCCACAAGATAAAGAAGCACTTACTGTATAAGAGACATAAGCTATATTACTTTTTATAAAAGATCTGAGTCTTTGGTTGATGTCCTGCTTACATCAGAAAATTTTCTTCATAGAAATACAGTGGAATACAAGTTGAGTACAAGTAATCAAATAAATGAAGGTGCATGGGAGAATATAGATTAGGAGCTCTTTACTGATGTGTTCCATTGATGCAACTAGGTTTGGAAAAGGAAGTGAAGGACAGAAACTACCCTGCAAACACAAAACTGTTACTTATTTGCTGACGGTTCTTAAAACTGGTCAATATAAAATGTCTTGTATGGGGGGAAGAGAGGGAGGAGAAAGGCTGAACGCACTTACTGCCACCTTCTCCCCACTAGCTTCTTAGGAAAGAGACAAAACAGAGTAAATATTTGAGTAAAAACATATCCCATGTAAAACAAGTTAGACCAGTAGAAGTGTAGTTTTGCTGTTACTGTGGTTTTGTTCTACAAAATTCTGCTGGAAAAGGGGAGAGGCAATATACTATGCTCTCTACTTTAGATTATATTTTGAAACAAGGAAGGTGTGCTGGTGGAGTGTACAGAAATCCAAGTTGTTTTCAGTTAGATGGCCAGTAGTAAACAAAGCGCATCTTTTGTGGGCTTCTTCATGCTAGAAATTGTCTTTTAGTAGAATTAATGGGGAAAAAAAGAGACCACAGAAGGGTAGCTCTGCTGCTGGTTTCCACAGATGCTTTTCATTGCTATCCCAGAATGTGTAGCGAGTTCGTTCCTTGTCTGTGCCTTCATCTCTGATCACAGTAAGTGTGCTGAATTAACACCCAGAGTATAACTTCAGAATGTTTGAAAGATACCTGTTATATTTTGTATAAATCACACTAAGAAAAATAAATGATTCTTGTAGTTTATGTTTTACTCTAGCTTACTTTTGTGTTGGGATAGTATCTTTAAGTACTGTAAAGTTTTTACAAATATTATGTTTAATCAAGAGAGAGCATTTTTCACAGATACAGGATTTTCCATGATATTATGGAGGAGGGAGTTTCCTACACTCTGTCCAGTTCTTTTCCTTTTCCTAAAGAAGTAGCTGGAGCTGCATCTTCCTCAGAGGACTTATTTTATCCTGTACCTCCCTGTTCTTAACATATCTGCAGAAAGCTGTGACATAAATGGAAATAATAATGACTCTGTTCCAGTAAAGGAAAATCGTCCCAAAGCACAGCTGTTAAATAAAGATCACTGAGGAAAAGGATCATGGATCCCTCACTTTTATTTTTTTAAATGATTAACTATTAGTATGACCTACCATTGTGGACAATAATATGGATTTTAGGGATTTTAAAAAGCTCACTTTGTAAAACTAAAAAAAGATGTGTTGTGAAATACTTGGCGTGTTGAAAGAGAAGCTGATTTCTGTTTTATTTTTTAGAATGCCCTTCGGCTGGGTAGAGTGTTGGGCTCTGTGGTCTTTTCCACTTCACAGATTTTGCAGCAACGAAGGCAAATAAGCTTTTCTCCGTTAGTTTGCAGCTTTACCTCAGAATTCAATGTATATTCTGTATCTCAGGAGGCATAAAGTAACTACCAGAAGCCATATTTACTTTAATGGAGATGAAGTAACATTTTACTGAACTTAATTCATTTTTTTTTTTACTCTGATATGATCTGTATTAAAATGTGTTCTTCATGTTTCTATGCTTCACCCCGGGAGTTTGATACCAGTTTTATATGCAGATCAATGTGGTACGGCATCCATACTATTTCATCTTCTGCTCTGTCAGTTCTTTTCATGTCGTCCTTGTATCATTCAGTGCTATATTCAGATATGATGGAGTTATATTCTTATGTTTCGTGTTGCTTAGGCAAACAGCTTAAGTAAATGAAGGCATGGAAACCATCTCCATGAAGAGAACAAGAAGGACTTCTTCCCCTGAAAAAGTGGGGTTTGATAGGGAAAGGAGTACATTTTGGATAAGATTACTGTTAAAACGTCAACTTCCTTCTTTGTAATAGTGAAATCTTTAGAATATGGAGAGCACACGACTTTTCTGACTGTATATCTAGTGCACATACATACACTGCCTTAGCCTTAGGAAAGGCCCTTTGAGTTGATGATGCTGCACTGTTGTTACATACACTTTCCCAGTTCCTCTGTACTCCCTCCCGTCCTTGCCTCCCCACCAGAAATGAAAAGCTTTTGCTATAGATTTATGTAAAACTCTGATGTAAAAAGCTAAAAAAATATATTTTTTTCTGTGATGTTAACACTAAAGAGATTACTGCAAATGCATATGTCTTCTGTGGTTTTAATTACTGTTTTCATGGTGGATATGTTATTTAACTGGTTTCATGTTACAAATCCCAGGGAAAATATTCTTAGTGATTTTTTTCAGATCTATGTGGCAACAAAGATAGAGAGTTGTAATCTTCCTGTCTTCATCTTTATTAGATTTTCTATCTTGTTTATTCTTACGACATTTTGATAGCATCCAAGCTAACTGTAGTATTTCTCCCTGAATGAGGAAAGGATAAAAATACGTGTGCTAAGGGCTTCTTCACCATTGGAGATTTTTATTTAAAGCTTTAAATAAAGGAAGTCTTCTTTCTTTTCCTGCATTTCTGAGCTCACTTCTCTTTACTTCCACATACTTTTTTAAAGATCTCTGTTAAGTTATCTTAATTATTCCCCAAAACAATGGCCAAAATGCATCTTCATTGTTATCAAATTTAGCAGATTTTACAATTCTTCTATAATATCAGACAATGTAATATGCTGCTAGCTGTGCTTTCTTTCCTGAGGTCTGTTTACTAATTTTATACAGTTTTCAATTTGGTGTATAATCCGATGTCCTTAAACTGTATAGCCATGGAGATAGGTTTGAATAAGGTTAAAAAGATTATAAATCTTTTAAGAATAATAATCATGTTCTCTTCACTTTTCCTTTCCCGTTGCTTTCTTTCCTGTATAGAATCTGCCCCATTTGTTAGTACTGCACAGATCTGTTGAAAATAGGAAGACAAAAAATTTCTGAATAAACAGTTAACTTTTGAAAAAAGGTTTGGGGAATCTCAGCACAGAGACCAGTGGATGTTAACAAGGGGATCGGAGATGGACGGCACTGGCATGATTTTGTGATGGTGTGATAGTCTGTCTCACTGCCTCGCTTATACACCTAATGTAATTTTTGTCAGAACTGTTTTGGGTAACTTTTTATAGTGTGACTTTCAACTGTTCTCATTACCATAGTTACCTTGGATTTCTGGCGTGCCTCTCTAAAAAGCTGTCTTACAGGAGGAAGTTGGGAGAAGCATGTGCACCAGCAGAAGACTGATCCAAAGAGCTAGTGTTTTAGACAGCACACGTTCCAGTAACCCAAATTGCTGTATTTCGGTACTGACTTGGCAGCCTGGATCTGAGAAAGAGTATGAGTAGTCCAGTGTGTAGAGCCCCTAACTGACTGCCAGCAGTGTCCTAGATACTGTTCCCTGCTTAGAAGACTCCCCTTTAGTAAACAGAATTAGGGCCTGGTTGTCTGGAATAAGGAATAGGGGAGTCTTCCCTATACGCAAATTAATTCCTTTATTTTTAGGTAACGGTTACAGTCTTGCACGTGTTCTTTGTGTGGCCTCATTATGAATGTTCTCAATAGTGACATTTTCTGTAAGATCTGCCAGAGCGCTTTTCCTCTCTCTTTGGGAAAATCTTTATGGTTTGAGATTGGATATCTCTGTGAAAAGCTTGATCCCTTCAGATTGAAAAGGGAATTAAATTTGGGCCTTTTGTTTACTGATTGAATGCTCAGATATTAGGCTGTTTTTATGAAAGGAGGGAACTCAGGAGACTGCCTTCTCTGGCCACCTTTTAAAAGAAAGCAGTGGCCCTAACTATAGCTTGTAAGACATCTCCACCTGTCAGTCTGTCTTAAATGTGCTATACCTACCAGATTTCTTAAGAGGAATGCCTGATTGCTGGATTCCTGTTGGGCTTAGATTTGAGCAAGACACTGAGTCTCCTTGGGCCTTGTCAAGACCGGGGCAATGTAGGAAGTTGAAAAGAAGCAACTCTGAATGCCTGGAGTATTTAGGCATTTCCTGGATTTGGCAGCATCGGAGCAGGGATTTGGCTTTAGACACATTGCAGCTACATCCTTTGGAGCATTTGGCTCTGTATATTTAATTTACTAATGTTTAATGGGTTTGGAAGAAGCACTGGCAGTTACCATAATTAATTTAGTCAGTTGGTACAGTTCTATTGAAAAACATACTCATATAAAAAACTGGGATGGGAGGTCTGTTTTACTAGTTTGTAACTTCTCTGCTGGGTGATAGAATGCATTTGTTTGACAGAAAATGCTCTTAGGGAGAACCTAGGATACAAGCCAAAGTAATTTGGCTTAATTATATTAAGCTCTTGATAATTTACTCTTTTTATAGAGAGTTTAGTCCTAGTTTCCTGTCCGCATACCCATTTAGGGATTGTAATCTAAATACCTAAATTACCCCATAACTGAGATTAGAAGGTGTCCTAAAGCATTTGGTATTCTTCATTGGCAGGCAGCTGGTCCAGCTTGGTAGGTAACACTTAGGACTGCTTCAGAGTATAAGATAATTTGCTGGTTTATTTTCAGTACTTAAGTGGTTCAAGTTAAAAGGTACTGTCTCCTCTTACATAAAATTGTTAATCTCTGAAATTTTTATTTAAATAAAAACAATTTAATTTTTTCTTTACCACTGGGTTGAATGGTCTTCAGAGTTGTAGAATTTGATACATAACAAATCCTGATATTTCTAGGCACTACTTTAAATATTCTTTCTGCTGTCTTTATGCCTATAGCTAATGTTTCATTATGGAAATGGTTTTGATTATATTTTTTCACTTACTATGCAGTTTGGGAACTTTTGTGTTAAGACAATATTAATCCTTTCTCCATCTCCCCCCTTATTTTTAGGTCATTGGAATATTGGATGTGTTCACACCAGATATAACACTGGAGAAGTTTAATGACTTGTAAGTTTTGAGTTGTTTGTATTTGGGAGCAGGGTTATTGCTTGTTTGGGAGGAGGGATTGTTTGCTTTTTTATCCTGGAGAATTCCAAAAACATTGCTTCATGGCTTTTTCTGAATTTCATCTTAGTATAAGTCTTGTGTGCTACTTAAAATTGGTAGGCTGAGATTTCCAGATTATTATTAGAACCAGTTACCTATTATATAAGATGTGTACTTCTTTCAGTCCTTAGTAAATTGCAGTCTGATGAATTCCCTAATCCTTCTTTAGAGTATTGATTTCTTACCCTAAAGCTCAGAATGACCAAATGATAGAACCATCCATAACTCAAACTAGAGTTAGGATGGATCACATTGGTGATGCGTCATGTAGCAGTCGTCATTTTCAAGTCTGAAAATGGTGATTGCTACATGACACATTGCCAGTGTGATCCATCCTAATTTTAGGATTAATTCAAAACTGCTGCTGTTTGTTGACATTTTTGAGATTATGTGTGAGCTCTGCTCTGTTGTACTTCCTGACTGCCCATTCTGCAATTGCTTGCATCCAGCTGAGGGTGGTCTATGCTCCCTCTTGGCTTTCCCCGTAGAACAAAATGGACCAAACAGTACATGACAGGTTGCTTCTAGCACCAGGCATGTGCATCTCTCTGACCTTTTGGCAGCACCTCAGGCAGATATTTAGCATGTCTGTCTTGCAAGTGGACCCTGCTGCAATTCTTGTGAATTCAATTCACTAGATAAACAGTGGTCCCGTTGCACTTTATGTGGATTTCATGTTACATCGGTAGAACTGTTTGGGATTTCCTCTAATGTAATTTATATGTTTCAAAACCAGGGTTTTTTTTGTTAACATACAAGTATGCCAGGTTATCTAACAAGAAAAGATAGAAAATGAAGTACAAAAAACATGGATCGTGTTGGCCATTGGATCATATGGATCGTTTAGGCTTTTGAGCCAAGAATTTTACTGTCCATATTGCCTATCATTCTAACATTTTATATAACATATGCAATACAATGCACATACGTAAGATTAGCATTTGAGGACTGCATTTTAAATGCAAATTATCTATATGCATATATAGATAATTACATGTGCATATATATAAAAAGTCATCCTTCAAGTTTTGGAAGTGCAAGTCAAGTAGGAGGAACACTGTTATAACTAAGTATGTAACAGGTGGACCTGTGGCCAGATGTGCTTTCAAGACTTTTGGTAAGCTGTTAGATATGAGCAAGAGTAAATGTGTGTACATTTAAAACAGAAGTGGAGGAACAGTTTATGTGGATTAAAGGTCAAAAGAGTCGTTTGAGAGAGACTTCCTTTTTGCTGGCTAGTCATGAGAAGTTATCCGTGACCTATTATATAAAGATCAAAATTCAAGCTGATTTGCATCTAGAAGCAGCAGAAGTGAGGCAGGTGGTTTCACCACAGTCAGTCCCTAGACCTGTTTTTGTCTGAGATCTCAGGTTTCCTTGGAACACGTCATGGAGCCCTCCTGCCTTATAGCTCACTTCTAGCCTGCCTATCTGGAGGGGAGCATGCTTCTTTCCCTACCTGACACCATAATCCACCAGCCAGTGTAGCAACAACTGAAGAGAAAGTCCCTTCTCCTTTAGGAAGGGGCACTCAACGTCTTTCCTCATGCTTGTGTTTAACTTCCTTCAGTGCTAGAGTTCAGCTGATTGAAATAGTGTGCAAAATCAGAGAGGTGATAAATCTTTGCCAGTTTAAATTCTACTACATGGCTTCTTTTTACCCCATTGATCTGTATTCTTTGCATTCATTGTCTGTGCTTGTATCATACAAAATGTGCCAGAAAGGGTTGCTGCTCCTAATGTTGTAAGAGTTTAGGGGCCTTAACTGGAATTTGCAAGAAACGTCCAAGACTTAGGCATCAAGCTCTTTACTGAAGTGAGTTATGGATTGGGTGCCTAATATCTTTAGATTATTTGAGGACTCCAGCTGTGGATTGTAAATACATTTTTAATAATAAAAATACATTTATTGATTTTTAAGTAGTAGACAAAGTGTTGACAGTCAATGTCAGTAATATCTTCACCACTTGAATTTGTGAATTCATATTAATGTGTTTAGAACAAATCTTATATCATGATTTAAATGCATTTTGGAAGTGGAATGGTTTTAAGCAGTTGTTCAGAGTAAAAAGTTTTCTGATTTTATCTTTTCTGGAGGAGTTTGATTATTTGAATTTATCTTAAAAGACAATTCTTTTGGAAGTGGCTTCTTCGTTGCCCCCCAAAAAACTGCAAGATTTATAACAAGGTAGAAATATTCAGAAATCCCTTAGGCAAAGTATTGAACTGAAATGATTTATTTAGACTGTGTTGTCATGAGCCTTACTACCAGTCAAAGATTTGCTAGAGTAACTCAACATAGCTATACCCCAAAAGAACAGGTAACTTCTGTCCGACCTAGATCTGTGAGAGCTGTTTGCATAGGAAGATTTATACCCTATATTTGCTAATGATGATGATACTCTTTCTGAAACCAAAGCCGTAATTCTTATGTGTAGCCATGGAAGCCACGTGTAGCTATGACACTTCTAAATACCCATAATATAATAATAAATAATGAGAATTGCAGCTGCTGTGACCTGACCACAGTAATACTTTTCATTCACGAATCTGTGTCCAGATAAGCCTATATGAAGTAACACTGAGTTTTTTGATCAAAAGATGAAGCTCCTTTATGGAATGTTATAGTACAACTGATCTCTTTTTTTTTTCTTCTTCCTTTTTTCATCTGTGTATAAGTGCCCATAGTATTCGATCCCACTGTTGTCCTGTTCCAATGTTGTTCATAAAGTGTTAATAAATTTTGGATTTTCAAACTCAAATAGGAGTGGGTTTTCTATCTCCTGTTTTTTTTTTTTGTTCCCCCATACCCCAGTTCTCTCTCTGTCTTGATTACTAGAAATTTGAAGTCATCAAATTGTAAACTCATCAAATTGTGCATGCGTAAAAATGCACTTTTATTTATCCTTTCCATCCTGTTCTTTACAGTACTTAATGGTTATAGATTATTTTGGACTTTGTCTGTTTAGGTAAATCACTGTCCATCCAGAGCTGTGGGATTTACACAGATGATGGCAGGCTAACAAAATTCCTTATGGATGCTTCAGGGTCACCACCAGTAGTATAAGACATGTAGATATTTCTGTTTCTCACCTCACATCTTACTACCTCTGCTTTCTTTGGAACAGTCACTTAAGTTTTTTTTTTTTTTCTGGCTCATTTCAAGTATTTATGACCTCTGGGAAAATGTATTAAATAAGTTCGGATGGGGTAGAACTTAATATGCTTTCAAGATTCAGGGACATCAACAAAGCAGAAGTTAAACTCCGTTTCTAAGTTATTTGCTCTGTTGATGAGAAACATACTGTGTTATATACTTGGGAAGAGATAAGAAATTTCATTCTCTTCACCATATTTGCTCTGTCCTTATGTAGTTACTAAATTAAATTTGCTTATTTTCTATCCAAAGGATAGCAGATTTGTCTATGAATGCTGGGATTGGGAGCCTGAGTCCTGATCACCCAAATCATGAGAAAAGGTTGGGTACCTAGGGAATTTTGGATATACTATCTGTAACTCTTTGTGACTAAATCAGTATCCCATCTTCCTGTAACTTTGTGTTTAATATCTATTTAGTTTGTAGTACAATTCTAACATGACAAATGAAGTTTTTCATACAGCTTTAATGAGAGAACTCAGCATAGTTAAAATTTGCATATTTTAACCAAAGGAAAGGCTTTCTGATGAATTTACTACAAGCAATGAATGAAGACTATCCTTGAAATGCTGGCTTGGCACTTTCAAGCTTTCTATTGCTGGTGTCCATTACCAATAAGAAGTACCAAAGGTTAAGGATTTTATAATGCCAGATGAAAATTAATGGAAGAAGTTGTTGCCTCTTAATTTGATGAACTCTGTTCCTGATACATCTGACCTTGTCTATTTGAATGAACCACCCAGTTAGTTTTGTTGTTGCTAAGATCCACTGGTCCACTTATCCTATGGTCATGATTGTAAGATAAATAGCATTGTGTGAATGTCTTCGTTTTCTGCGCAGGTATCTCTGAAGTATCACGTGGCTCTTGATTAGGTTCTTCTAATCTAGTTCGGAATCTACTTTTCTGATAACTAACAACTTTCTGTAACCAGTGGCAGGGTTGTATGATATCTATTTATGACAATCAAAAAATATATTAAAAAAAGAGAAACTTGGAGGGGGGAGATCAGTGGAATTGCTTGGTAAACAGAATGATCTGCCATTCAAGATTGTCACTGAACTATAACATACAATTATATTTCAATTTATTTTACAAATTTAGAGTTATTCTATACTTTTTTTTAAGCTACCTAGTCATGCCATTTATGGGAACAGACTTGAGTAAGATAATGAAGCATGAGAAGCTAACTGAAGACCGAATCCAGTTCCTGGTATATCAGATGTTAAAAGGCTTAAAGGTTTGCCACTTTTATTATTTTTATTTCATAATTTTTTCTCCTAGTATACCCATACGGAATACTATAGATACTTAGCATTTGATAGCAGGATAAAATTTCATAATACAAGTGATGATATTCTGTACAACAGATGTTTTCTGATGATGAATGTTGCCTTTTTGGTTTTGTTTCAAGGAAAAGGAAAAAAAAGTTGAATCTCATTAAAGATCTGTAATACATTAATCTGGGATGACTTTGATTTCCTTATTTCAGTAAACCAGAAGGTCACTGCTGTGACTTTTAGTTATGCCTTCTTCTCCAGTAGTTGATTTTATTAGTGCTGTTTAGCCACCCCTCTTACCCTGGCTAGTTGAGGACTGTAGAAACAGAGAATGAAGTAAGTATTGAAGTCAGACGCAGGATGCCCTTTGACTTCAGCAGAGCCAAACCTGATATCCTGTTTGATCAGAAATGATAGATCAGAGCCCTTGGCTATGTCATCAGCTTCAAATTTCTCTAGTTTGAAAAGTTTTCCATGTCTTACCAGTATTGCTTGATAGCACTGTTGCTAAGGCAGTCTGCACCAACCTACTGTAAACGCAGTATCTGTGTGCACTCTTTTAAGGAAGGTTTTGTTTTCCTATTAGGATTCTTTCTTTCAGTCAGTTACTCTGGAGAGTTCTTCCTGTGCTTATCTTCTTTGGTTTGAATTTGTTTTAGATGGTGTGGGTTGATTGATATAGTTTTAGATTTTTTATATATATATATATATATATATTATATATATATATATATATATATATAAAAATACGGTGAATACAGACCTGTAGTTATGGTATTTGTGGTGAAAATCTCACCCCGAGAGAGACTCAGAGCCTCCTTGGCTCCTAGTGCTTGCACTGGTTTTGGTGGTTGTTCAGGGACAACAGCTGATGAGCGAGCTTCATAGTGTGACAACAGCACATGTGGATTTGGTTCATGTATGTTAAGAGTCCAGTTCTGCAACATACTTAACCTCTTTCCTAAATTTAAATAGGCAAGTCATTCTATGGAATTCGTTGGGATTATTCATATATTCAAATACCTTTTTGAGCCAGATGTCTGAATGTTTATTGTGAAATTCAAAAGTGTGTATCCTTTGTGTAACATTTTATGTATAAAGTTAATGAATCTCTGAAGTCGCCAAGTCTGGGACAGCTTTGATAAAAAGGAAGGGGTATGGATTTTTAGTGACTAATGTGAGTGGGAGGTGGCTGAGAGGAGGACAGATGAATCACTTACAAGCCCAAAGAAATAAGCACCTGAGTTAAAAAGCTGTGAAAGATGTCAAAAGGGATTCCATTGAAATAACATAATTTTCGAATGACTTTTCACAGAATCGCTAAGGGTTGGAAGGGACCTCTGGAGACCATCTAGTCCAATGCCCTGCCCAAAGCAAGGTCAACCACAGCAGGTTGCTTAGGACCTTGTGCAGGCAGGTTTTGAATGTCTCTAAGGATGGAGACTCCACAAAATCCCTTGGCAACCTGTTCCAGTGTTCAATCACCCTTATGGCAAAAAAAGTTGTTTCTTACATTCAAACAGAATTTCTGTGTTTCAGTCTGTGCTTGTTGCCTCTTGTCCTTTCACTGGTTACTATTTAGAAGAATTTGGCTTCATCTTCTTCACTCCCTTCCAACAGGTATTTATAGACATTGATAAGATGCACCCTGAGCCTTCTTAAGGCTAAGCAATATCAGTTCTCTCAGCTTCTTCTCATATGGCAGGTGCTACAATCACTCAGTCATCTTTGTGGCCCTCTGCTAGACTCGCTGCAGTATGTCCATGTCTTTCGTGTACTGGGGAGCCCAGAGTTGGACACAGTACTCTAGATGTGGTCTCACCTGTGCTGAGTGGAGGGGAAGGATCACCTACCTCAACCTGCTGGCAATGCTCTGTCTAAAGCAGCCCAGCATGCTGTTGGCCTTCTTTGCCACAAGGTCTCATTGCTGGCTCATGATCAACTTGTTGCCCACCAGGACCCCCAGGTCCTTTTTTGCAAAGCTGGTTGCCCCCCCGCCTGTATTGGTGCATGGAGTTATTTCCCTCAAATGCAGGACTGCACTTCCTTTTGTTAAACCTAAGTGGGTGCCTGTTAGTCCATTTCTCCAGCCTGTCAAGGTCCCTCTGAATGGCAGCGCAACCATCTGATGTGTCATTCGCTCCTCCCAGTTTTGTATCATCAGCAAACTTGCTGAGAGTTCACTCTGTCCCATCATCCAGGTCATTAATGAAGATGCTAAAAAGTACTGGCCCTACTATCAACCCTTGGGGGACACTGCTAGTGATGGGCCTCCAGCTGGACTTTGTGCAGCTGGTCACTTTGAGTCCAGCATGTTCAGCCAGTTTTCAGTCTGCTTCACTATCCATTTATGTAGCCCATACTTTCTCGGTTAGTCTATGAGGATGTTATGAGAGTGTCAGAAGCTTTGCTAAAGTCAAGATAAACAACACCTGCTGCTCTCCTATCATCCACCAAGCCAGTCATCTCATTATAGAAGGCTATCAAGTTGGTCAGGCATCATTTTCTCCTTTGTAAATCCATGCTGATTGCTCCCAATCACCTTCTTGTCTGTAATATGTTTGGAAATGGTTTCCATGATTATTTGTTCATCCTGGCCTGGGATTGCCGAAGGCAAGTCTTACCAGAAAAGACTGAAGAGAACAAGACGTTGACTATCTTGGCCTTCTCCATCTCCCTTGTCACCAGCTCCCCTACCCCATTCAGCAGTGGACCCACATTTTCCCTCGTCTTCCTTTTGCTGCGGATACACCTGTAGAAGCCCTTCTTTTTGCCCTTAACGTCCCTCACCAGATTCAACTCCAGGTGGGTTTTGGCTTTCCTAACCCAGTCTCTGCATACTTGGACAGTGTCTCTGTATTCCTCCTGGGTGACCTGACCCTGCTTCTACCTCTTGTAGGCTTCCTTTTTATGTTTGAGTTTAGTTAGGACCTTCTTGTTCATGCATGCAGTCCTCCTGCCACCTTTGCTTTATTTTGATTTTTTGGTGCCTGCTTTCATAATGCACCTGTGTTTTACGCTATTAAATAACGAAAACATTTAGAAATGGCTAGAAGGGACCATTCAGATCTGTCTAGTTTTTAACTGTATAAAAGAACTTCATCTTGTAGTTCTTTCAGTAAGTCATGACATAGCTTGAACATGGTTTCTGGGGGAGAGTAATAATTTTAATGTAAAATTTTCAAGTACTTGAACAAAATATAACCAAAACTCCATCCTTTAGTTTGGGGGCCTTTTCCTGACTCATTTTTTGCAGAGGGTAACCCTGAATGTAAGCTCAATTAACCCTGATTGTTTAATCCCCCTGTCTTTGTCAGAAATAATGTTGTTTGTACTCCTCTAGCTTTTATCCCTTGGGTCTCATAAAACTTCTTTGTGATGGATTGCAGAGCCATCTGCACAACTTTTCTTTAACATTTTTTGATTCTCACAAAGATGACTCTAAGTATACTAACTATCATAGACTTTGTATGTTTCTCTTTCTCATCTTTCTGCTAGAATGTTTATTATTGCTAGTGGGGTTGTTTTTCTATATTTGGCTTTTACAAAATGGACAGTGATTAAAACTTGTATCTTACAGCACAGAGCTTGTATCTTATAGCACAAAAGAAGGTCCTGCTTGAGCTCCCAGTTCCTCACTAACCTATATTAATGCGATGTGAAAATACTTCCCAATCTCAACTGGTACCGCAGGTCTTAAATTACAATATTTATTGTCTGGGTGTACAAGACATTGATGACAGAAAGTCTGTTATTCCTTTATTATTTCTTTTGATGGTGTGGTTCCAAGAGAAAAAGCAACTTACCCTAAAAGCTGTTCTTTACTACAACAAAAGTTCAGAATGTAGTTGGGATGTTTTGTTGTGACTCCCTTGACCTAGCTCTGCAGGCTGAAGCCTGACTTCTTGCAGTGACAGCCATTTAATTCCCATTGCTGTTCCTCAGACATATGTTACAACAGGCCGTAGAACAGCACAGTCTAGAATTGAATGTGGTTTCTTTGGCTGCTTCTTACACTATACAATTTTGGTTTTATGGTCCTGCAATATACAAAGTATGGGCAGACTTCCCTCTGCGTTTGTACAGAGATAAGTGGAATCTGTGCTGGAAGGGGAGGTGCATTGCATAAGGACCTGCTTGTGTGGTGGAAATACAGAACTGGACTTTATAGAGAAAGGTGTATTGCTCTTCCAGATCTATATTTGTATTGCCAAACACTATTAAAAATAGACAAAATCCCAGGATATCATGCTGTTCCTGGACAAGAACAGCAAGAACAGTGTGCCCATGATTACTCTGTCTCTCAATATCTAACAGATACAGAAGGGCAAGTAAATTGTTTTACTCCCATCCCAAGACTTAGTAAGTGTATTTTGTTGCTGAGTCCTACTTTATTCATTTCCCCTTGGCTCTACAATATATGCAATATATGAACTGTAAAAATTTAGCGTGAGTTGAATGTAGTGCAGTGAATGAATAATGAATTTAATTCCAATGAAATGGCTTAGAAACTTATTTTGGTCTAGTGGTCTAGATTATGTTGTAGAGGCCTACCGAATAGAGTTTGTGGGCCCTGAAGGGTTGACTCTGGAGCTCATTGGATCAGTACATGTAGAAGGCAAGTGAAACAACTGACATATATCTGAAGAACATCTGAACATACCTGAAGAAAACAGAGCAGGACTTTGAGTAAGGAGAAAATGAGCAGGAAGTTCTTGATTTTAAGCTGGGATTCCCAGAATTTAATAAAAATTGGAGCATTTCTCATTCTAGTTACCAAGTGACCAGCAGGAATACTGAGATAATGTTAGTAAACTGGTATCTCTGGTCTCTGTAACTCTGTTAGCAGTGGTTCACGTGAATATTTTGCCTTTTCTCCCACCCTAAATTTTTAAAAAGCATAGCTGTACTTACTTCAAAATTACCAGCAGAAAATAAGACATAGCTACTAGACTCTGATGTTTTGTTATTTCATACTGCAAGCCAAACATTTGAGAACAATCTTTACTACTTCACCTGTTCCAGTAAACTTTGGATTTGTCTCCTTGCACTAATTCATCCATCCCCACCAATACACCTAATTGGAAATATATTCAAGAAATTAGATAACAGGAATGCTCCAGTGCTTTTTATTTGAGGGACATTCCTGCAGCATTGTCCATGCTAGTGATTAAGCTGAAATCAGTATTGCTAGCATGCAGAAAAAAGGAAAACAGGTCAGTAATTTTTTTCTTCTTTGAAAGACATAGTAAGTTGGCTGTGTAAGAAAGGCTCTGCCAGGTTTTGCATGAAAATCTTATAAAGGTCTGGTGTTTCTGGATTAAAGATAGCACATCTGTGTTTTATTGAGAAAGCTTGCTTTTTGTTGGGAAACAAAGCATACACTAAGGTAGTACTCAGTTAACTCACCTGGGAAGAAGGAATAGGCAGCTCTGTAGATTTTTGTTGTGAAACTGTTCCAACTGTAAAGCTGTTCCACAGCTTGGCCTCTCATTTTTATAATGTTTTTTTTACTGCATCTCTTTACTTTGACAGACTCTGTTTTGGCTACTTGGTGATACAGGTGTTAACTGCAATATGCATTTGTCCCTTGTGTAAAGTACATAAGCATTTTATGGTATCTGTATTTAAGCCTACTCAAAGGCAAGAATGCTGTTTTTTATTTTTGCCACATTTCAGACTCATGTTGTAATGACCTGTTTATGTGTCTCTTTTGCATGTATGTAAAAATAATGGTATGAGTTGTTTTATGTGAGGGGATAAAATAGATACCTTTTTGCTAAGGCCCCAAGACAGTTCCCTGCATGCTTCATTTTTGCATATTTCCTGTAGCCTAGTTCTGAACTGATTATATACTAAAATGCTCCACAGGCTTGATTTAAAAAGAAAAAACTTTTTTTTTTTTTTCTGAGGTCAATGGAAAGTTCATGTTGAGTTCAGGAAGATTTGTATCAAGCCCTCAGTGCTTTGCTCTGTAAGTCTATACAGTCTTGTTTGTCAATTATGTTTGTGCCATTTTACTGTCTTCCTTCTGTAGAGAATGAAATACTCACTTCCTTTCTCTCACAAACCTTGTAATTTATCAGAATTAACTTCAGCTGTGGTGGAAAAAACAATGTGATTTGACATGGCTTAAAAACAATGATGTATTGCCTTTGTCTGTTTCCTAGTCAGACTTTAGCCTAGCGTTAAATTTTATTTAAGTGTGAGCTTGCAAACTGGAAGGTCTTTCAAATATGCTATGCCTTTTCATTTTTATTTGACAGAAAAATTAGTGATTGTCAAAGACTATAGGAGACAAGCTGTAAATAAATGTCTTCGTGTAGGTGGAATGGGATTGGAGTTTTCGACTCTTTCAGTCTTGAGTCCATCTTCTGCAGAATGCCGGTTGGGTCAGCGATCCTCTACGGATGTGAGCGGCAGTTGTGTGTCTTTATTTGTGCAGTATTTGAGAATGGAAGGATATCTCTTGGGCCACACGAACATCTTTCCAAGCTTTTTTTGCTGTGTTAATAGTAATATTTACCTGCTCTGGTTCTCTCCTTTTTATCATCCCTATTTACTGTCTTTTGTTCACATTTAGGTTGTTTTTTCTGCTTCTGTTTTCCCTTCCCCCCTCACCCATTTCCGCTTCAGTTTTCTTTTCCCTGCCAAGTCACTATTCTCATTTTCATTTTGCTCACTAGAATACTTTCTCCTGAATCTTTTCTAATTCCCTTTTGATTAGCTTTATATTTTGTGTGTATGTTACATATACAGGCAAGAATGCTTAGAATTTAGACAGCTGTTGCATAGCTTGCTAGCACACTCTGAAACTTGCAAGGATTTATGCATGTTAGCAAAAATCGTCTGTAGGGTAGTGCACAAAACTCCTGTGCCCAATGGCACTTTGCTTATGTTAACTGGATTCTTGAATCAAATATTGTTCACATTTAGTAGTAATAACGTTATGAAGGATATGTCCTTGCCAGCAGGTCAAGGGAGGTGATCCTCCCCCTCTGCTCAGCCCTGGTGAGGCCACATCTGGAGTACTGCATCCAGTTCTGGGCTCCCCAACACAAGAGAGACACGGAGCTACTGGAGCAAGTCCAGCAAAGGGCTACTAAGATGATTAAGGGACTGGAGCATCTCTCATATGGGGAAAGGCTGAGAGAGCCAGGCCTGTTCAGCCTGGAGAAGACTGAGAGGGGATCTTATCAATGTGTATAAAAGCCTGAAGGGAGGGTGTAGAGAGGATGGAGCCAGACTCTTCTCAGTGGTGCCCAGCAATAGGACGAGAGGCAATGGGCACAAACTGAAACACAGGAAGTTCCATCTGAACATGAGGAAAAACTTCTTTACTGTGAGGGTAACAGAGCACCAGAACAGGTTGCCCAGAGAGGTTGTGGAGTCTCCTTCCTTGGAGATATTCAAAAGCTGTCTGGACACAATCCTGGGCAATGTGTTCTAGGTGACCCTGCTTGAGCAGAGGAGTTGAACTAGATGATCTCCAGAGGTCCCTTCCAACCTCAACCATTCTGTGATTCTGTGCTGTGGTCCGAATATGTTTTCCATATTAAGAATGATGAAATCTGACACTAAATGGATTACTTAATGAGCAAAATTGGTAAAAATTGGATCCAATTTCAGAAGATTAATGAATTGAAATGGAAATTTTTCTAAACTAGGGCTAGCATAATTCCACTGCTGTTACCCACCAGTAGATAATACGATGCAGTTAAAAAATACTGCTATTCTTAAAAACACTGCAGCACAGACAACAATATTGCAGCTAACAGAAAGGCTAATGCTTAAATTAGCACCAGAAATAAGTGCTATTTCATGTAATCTCAGTAGTCTTATATTAAGAGGAATGTTTAGAAAATACATGAGTTCTCCCCAAGATGTTGATGTGATTTTTGTGCTGTGAACACTCACAAAATCCTCAGTGGGGTAAGAACACCCAATGAGACCGTGCTCTTCCCCCCAGACAGTTGAGACTGACTTTTACTAAAACTTCAGAAACTGCAGTTCTTTAATTCCTGTTTCTACCTGCTACATTCTTAGGTGCAGACATTCCTGGGTCTACTAGTTATTTCCTTACTGTGTACAGTCATATCAGCAAAATTAGACTGTAGTATATTTATAGCATATGTGCTCCGGAGAATCAAGAGGCTTCAGTGAGAAGACATTGAAATAATTTAGAACGTAAGTGGTCATTGTGATATCCTTGATAAAGATGGCTGTTTGCAGAAGACATCAGCTTTTTTTTCGTTTATTGTTTAACAGGTTTGTTGGGAGCTTGCTTACTTAGAGATAATTACTTTAATGTATCTCTGGTGTCTGTGTACAACTGTCAGACTTCCTCTTTTTCCGTCTCGTTCCTCCCGTTCTGGTCCACTTCAGGCACATCCATGACAGAAATACTGCTTTATAGTTCTTCATTTTCTGTAGTGGTTTTACAGGCTGTGTTCTGGGGAGCCATTCTGTTCCCTCAACCCCGGAAAGCCCCGGGAAACACTTTGGCAATTTCTACTGGTGATGTTAAAACTTCCCTAATCTGCAAGTAATATGCAGCAGGAACTGATCTACCATCTACAGCAAATGTAAAGTCCTGCATCTAGGGAAGAAGAACCCATGCAACAGTACAGCCTGGGCACCCACTGGATAGAAAGCAGCTTTTCAGAAAAGGCCTTGCAGCTCTGCTGTCAGCAGGGCACCTTTGCGGCAACAAAGGCCAACCACATCCTGGGCTGTATTGGTAAAGGAGTAGCCAGCAGGTTGAGTGATCTTTCTCCCCTCTATTCAGCGCTTATGAGACTATGTCTGGAGTTCTGTGTCCAGTTTTCGGCTACCCGGTACGTGAAAGACATTGACAGACAGAGCGAGGCCACGAAGATAATTAAGGGGCTGGAGTGTAGAACATGCAAGAAGAGACTGAGCAAGCTGGGGTTGTGCAGCTGTACGAAAAGAAACCTGTGTTCATGTTACCGCTGTCTTCATTGGCCTCATGGGAGTGTGTGGAGAAGATGGAACCAGTCACAGTTTGAAACATGAGAACAGTTTGTAACATGGGAAATTCTGATAAAATATAAGGGAAAAAAATTTCACCTTGGAGATGGTCAAACACTGGAACAGGGGCCCAGAGAGGTTGTGGAATCTCCATCCTTGGAGATATTAAAAACTTTCCTGGACCATGAGCAGCCTGGTCTAGTTGGATCTGTTTTGAACAGGAGTTTTGACTGGATGACCTCCAGAGGTCCTTTGCAACATAAATTATTGTAGGATTGCCAGTGAAGGTGTGTTTTGTCTTAGCCTTGAGGCAGAACTTTTCTCTTTTTTTTGCACCTCCTATTCATATTATGTTAGCTAGAAGTGTGGAAGAACACCAAAGCTAGGATGACAGGCAGACATATATTGAAATAAACCCAGCTGTACAAAAATAGAGTAACAAAAATATAAATGCTCACTGACTTTAGGTATCTGACTTAGTCAACTTAGTCTGTGTATTCCCCTGTAACAGATGGAAAGAGGCTTTCTGAGAAGGCTAAGTCATAGCAGGAGCCTAGCTTTGTTGCATTTTTTTATCATAATCCCAAAGGCCTTTGTTGTAGCAGTTTAACATTAGACAAACTTCTAAAACAGCAGCATGAAAAGAGTAACTTGTGTTGTGGTGCAGTATACATTCTCCTTCATTTTAGTACTGAATAACAAGTATATTTTACTACTACATGTGAGGCTAGCAATTTACTGGATCTGGGCTTGGTGTAGTAATAGCATAAAAATCACCAATTCCCAGAACTGTCATATGTTTCACATACAGAAAATAAAACAACAGAAAACCACCCATACAGGTGTGTGACCGTTAATTTCTCTTCCTTCCTCCTTGGTGTTGCTCCAGTGTAGTCACAATGCAGCCTTTTTAAGTCAGTTTAAGACAAGTATCAAGGGTGTGATTCACTTTCTGCCTTTCAGTACTTGCAAAACAGTTATCTGCGTCTCAACTACTTACTAGCGATTCCCTTGATAGTCAGTGGAGAAAACAGTTTTTTCTAGGGCATTATTCAGCAGGTGAAAGGAACTGGGAACCAGAGAACCCTTCCATTTGTAATGGGGAGGCTGTGGTGACAGACACAGGTGTAGACATCTGTATTTGATCAGATGTCTCATTTCAGGGCTTCCCGGAAGAACTAGTCTTGGGCGTCCAGTTTGTTGGTTTGACTTTTGAGAGCCCTCAAAAAGATCATTGGGAAGGTTATGATAAGGGAAAGCATCTTGTAGCATGACTTCTAGATTTTTCATTCAGGAAGTATTGAAGCATATAACAAGACTTTTCAATTAAGACCTCAAGTAGACTTCATTGTGTTCTTAAATGCTTTCTTAAAATGCAGTCCTGCTGAAGCATAGGAATTGAAACTATGATAGTACAGTTGAGATCTCTCTTGCAAGAGAGCAATTCTGATATATAAAATAGGGTTAATTTTGATAAACATACATATCTAGCAGTACCAAAATTAACTGGAAACAGGATTTTATGTATGGAAGGAATTAGAAGAGCTATATGATCTGAAGGAATACTCAGACTCTTTTACTGATACCTAGGTATTAGGGGAGGGGAGGGCAAAATACTAGCTTTATTTTCAGTAATTATTTTTTCTTTAGAAAGCTGTGACCTGAAGTGTGATCTAGGAGTCCAGTTAAGACTTTTTCTTGAAATCATTCTATAATGACCTTGGCAGAAAGTATATAGTTATTCATATATATATATATTCATTCATATATATATTCATTCATATATATATTTTAAAATATATATGAATTTCTGTTATAAATGTTTATCTTATTGATCATCACTGCTTCTAACCTATCTGCTCATATTCCCTTTGGAACACCATTTTATTCTTTTTTTGTATAATACAACTCATGCTCATTTACTGAGAGTTAAAGCTAAACAAAGATAAAAAGATTCTCTGCACAATATATCAACATTTTCTAATTTCAAGGCACTTTAGCACCATGAAAAAGTACTTTTTCTCCCTCGGGCAACTTTTAAAAGTCATTAACTAAAAAATATTTTCTTTTTTTACAGTATATTCACTCATCAGGCATAATTCACAGGGTAAGTGGAAATAATAAAAAATATGTTTATATTCTGATAATGTTATTGGTATTTATGTGTAAGCATGCACATAAATATGCCTGAACTTCTATTTATGATATTTCATTTTGATTTTGCCTTTGGTTTTTTTGTTTAATAGCAATGGTGTGGCTACATCAGTGTAAGTTGGGCACCCAAGTTGCACTGAAGTCAGTTTAGATTTAGATTTCTTAAAATCTTATAGATTTCTTAAAAGCTCAGGTTCATAAAGCTTTTAAGTTCCCATGAGAGAAAATAGCATGTAAATTAAGATGAATAGATTTCTTGCTTTTCTAACAAAGGTTAGAGTAAACTTTTAAAAGCAATGATTAAATGTTGTTTAAACATCACGTTAATGTTAGAAGTATTAGGGGAAGAGTGAACACATGGGAATTGAAAAGAAAACCCAACATTTTAGAGCCTTGAAAACCTCATTTTTTTCTGAGGGAAATGAAACTGGGTGTTCTGATTCTTTTTAAATCCCTGCTGCCTGCGTAAAATCACTTCTGCACTGTGGAAGAGATGAGTTTTGAATGGTATGCTCCTGGTGCCAAGTAGCATAGCTTCCCCAAAGACTCCGTTTACATCAGAACAGTAGGAACTGGCCTTTCATAACAAAATATCAGGAGCACCACAGAAAGCGCACGTTGTACAGGAGGTTTAAGATGGACATGGAAGTTATGACAATTGCCAGAATAATTTGATAAGTGGATATTTTCACTTCCACCACTCTTGTAATCGTGGTCTAAACTTCACAGTTGCTCCGACTTTTTCTGAGCTCCCTCTTGCTGACTCTTGAACTTCTCAGTCTCGTGACGATTCCTTTGCACCCCTTTGTTTCTCTCTCAGGCCCTTCTGATCTCAATCCATATCCTGTGTGAAACTGTTGGGTGATTATTAAGTTCTGAGAGAAGATTCCTCTAAACATCTTGTGTGCTAAAGTGTGACAAAAAAAGGTTTGCAAAAGCCAAAGGAAAACTTATCTCTGTAACTGTGAATATCTAAGAAACACTAACATTGCAAAATCTTCTTAAATGGTGCCAGTACTCTTCCCTTTGTTGCTAAACTTAGCAATACAACTTCTGAAGATCAGTAAAAGTCTCCACAGTAGTTACAGAGAGTTGGTAATTTTTTTTTTTTTAATGTTGCGGTCTTCATTCAATTGACTTTTTTGTTAGGAATTTCATTTTCCTACAGAAAAGAATATAGGCTTTTATATATGATCCTAAAATCTTGTTTAATTCCTTCAATAACCATTCTAGGTATATCAGGATATGGAGTCTTTTTTAAGTAGATCTTGATATTCAGTGTGTACAGTCCAGAAGTAGAGAAGGAAATTTATTTTTCTCCATTTGGCTATATGTGAATCCTTAACTTTGTGGTAGTATTAAATGGTTCACATTTATGTTCAAACCACATACACATTAAGATGACTGAGTTCTTTTGATAGAAAGTATTTTTCTGACTTACTTACTAATGGAACAAAAGTTAATTTTTGGGGAGGGGAGGAACATAACGGGAAAAAAGTCATATATCTATTCAAATTTGTGTCCTTGCTTCTATTCTTTATTATGATTAATCTTCTGATTTAGCTTGATGACATTGCTTTACTTGTTGCTGTTCCAGGTAGTTGTATGAAAGCCATTTAACCTAAATGAAATAAATGTTTTATTTTTTAAAAAGTGTGCTTTCTTCTGTCTGCTGCAAAAGAAATAAATAAAATCCATTTCAAATCTGATTATATCTACAGGATCTGAAACCTGGAAACCTGGCAGTAAATGAAGACTGTGAATTGAAGGTAAGAAATGTTTATTTGAAACAAATAATCAAATATATTAGAAATACACCATAGAAAACAATGTGGGCAAAAGCTGTAGACATTGATAACTGGTTTCAGTGGTAGTCCAGGATTTCAACCCATGAGTTTTGAGAAGTATTGAGTAGTGGAAAATTAAAGGAAAGGGGATCAGACAGACAATGGTAACAATCTTCAAAAAAATTATGGGAGACTGATCCTTATAATTATTTTCCCACTTGTCTGACTTTAGTTACCATATTTAATTGAATTAAATATTTATTTAAGAAATAAAGCCCTGAATACTGAGAATTCAGTAGTCTCCTATTTGTATGTCCTTGATGGAAATAAATGTATGTTTCATACAAATGGCAGATGCGATGATCAATTTCTAAGATCATTATGGAGCCAAGGACAAGAAATGGCTGTGCCTCTAATTAGAAATGTTGCCCAGAATATCAGTTATAAAGATATTAAGTCCAGATAGGATGCTCTGGGAAACTAGTATAGGATGTTAATGGAGAACAGCTGAGGATTAGTTCATATGACTCCCTAGATGTCCAGAGGATGATTGCTGGTAAGTACATCTGTGCCACCGGTTATATTCATGATATTGTTGGATTGATTAGTGACTTCAGTACCTCCAGCTAGGTGAAGGGCAGCGTAAGAACTGAAACTGTCATCTTCTGGCTTGGTGTTTATGCAGCAGTCTGTGCAGCAGCTGTGGGACCAGGCAAGTGCACGTGCCTAACTGTAATAATCAACTTTTTCATGTGTGATATGTAAGTTGCAGTGAATACTGTTATATTGCTACGCAGTTATTTAATTAAAAAGACTTTTCAAGAAGAAAATCGTGTTTAAGAGCTGTAATGGAGAACTGTTTTTATGGTATGTTGCAGCTAATCACTTCAGAGAGGCATAAGAGGAATCAAATACTGCTCAGCACAAACAAGAACATGTAATTTTGTTTTTAAGTGATTCCTTTTTCACTATTAAAACTTAGAACTAGCATTAGTATCAATTGCTTATAGACTACAGTATATTTTCTAGCAGGCGTATATCAGTTCTGCTTGATTTTTGCTCTTAACTGGAAAAAAAAATTCTTTAAGGGGAGACAGTTGCTAATTGAGCTCCAGTAGTTCAGCTATTAGGTGTTTCTGTTTCTACACTGCAAAGCTGGTGCACTCTATGGTATTTCTTGCACTACCTGTTTCCTGCTTATCCAAAGTGGGGTGAAATATTGACATATACCCCCTCCTGTCCTACCCATCTGAGCTTTCTTCCAAAGGCAGGTAGGAGAATGATGCACACCCAAGTCCCTTCCCAGCATGGAAACTGGACTTAGCTGGCAGGCACTCTTGGGGACCAGGACTGTAGCGCTCGCTGTAGGAGGTATCTGTCCTGAAATGTGGATGCTGCCACTCCAGCTGATTCTTCCTTGCATATGTTCTCAGTAGAGTCCACCTGAACAGTAATTCATCTCCTGTACATGGAAGTACTGTCACCTCAAGCCACCTTCTAGATCATTAAACTGAAATACTGAATCTGACCTGCTTGATTTTATTATTCAGTTTCTTATCTGTCCTGGGAATCTTCCAGTCATTCAGCCTGTTAGAGAACATAATATTTGTACTCCAATAATTATGCAAAGAAATATGCAAAGTATCCTGACCTAGCAAAATGTATCTGTTTATCTGTGTACAATGAGTTTGCTATAAAAAAGCAAAAAATTCATTATTAAGTAGAATTTTGTAGTACTTACCACTGCTCATTTTAAGAATATAGCTTATTCTCTTGGGTGAAGAGAGAGGAGGCTCATACTGTTTCCAATCCCCAGTTAATTCTATTCTCATATTTTAATAGATCATTATTAATTTTCTAGAATTATTTTTTGTTAGCTATCTTCTCATAGCTCTAGCAGTCTGTAAGGCTAGTCCATGTTTTTCAGTTAGTTACAAAATCAAACTTCTATCCTATGCTTGAATCGTGACTGGCCTATACGTCTTCACAAAACAACAGTAAATTGGAATGAGGGTTCTTGTCTCCTAATATGTAAGTCTTCAGTTTACGCTTAGATCTTAAGACCAAACTTTCCTCCTTAAAAGAGATGAGTAAGACTTTATGGGAAGTGTTTGGTTATGTGAGAATTCCAGCTTAGAATAAATACAAGAAGTCTTAACTCTGCAAGCTGGGAGATACAGAAACAGATCAAAGGTTGTAAAGCTCTCCCTTAATTAAATAAAATGAAAGTGGGTGGAACACTGCAAAAATGTGTTTTAGTGTATAATGTACAAGCGATACACATGCACGTAGCTGTTGTAATACAATTTTATACTTGGTAGAACAGGTCTGAATGCTCAGGATCCTGTTGTTTTAGGATTTCCCTATTTAAGACAAAAAGCCATTGTCTCTTTCTGGCTTTTGGAAGTATGTTGTCAAACTGTGAGTAGGTCCCAGTGTGATGGGGAAAAAAAGAGAATCTGGAAAAACCAGTTACACACGTACCCTTCACCCCCCCACACCCTGCCACTGAGCTATAGGATTAGATTTTGAGATGCAGCCCAAGTCAAGGACATTCTTTCATGATATGATCACTGTATTTCCGTACTTAACACAACTTATTTTTCTGTTACCTTGGATATTTTCACACTTTTAGATAAACCAAGGCAAATAATTCTGTATTAGAAGATCTTTTTGTGAAGTGGCAAGGGGAAAATGTAGCCTTAGTTTTCATGTTTCTCAGTGGTCAGAGCAAATTCTGCAGTCCAGGGTTTTGCAATAATTTCTGATATCATATACAGAAGAAATATGCAAATCTGTAATTAGGAAGTACTGGTTGTTAAAACACTACTCCAGTCTTTGAACAGAAAGCAACTTGTAACATGTTGAGAGCATGCATAAGAAAAATAAGGATTTAACTCTGATCTCACTTATACCAGAATAATTCAGATTTCACTTGCACTTTCACTGTGTGTGTGCAGTCCAGGTATAATGTGTAGAATGTGACCCTACTCTGAGTGTACTTTTAAGTCAGTTTACACTGGCACAAGATCATACTTGGCAGGGTTTGTCCAATCCTTTTTCCCCACGTCTGTGCACTTAGCAGCTTCCCTTGCATTGTCTCTAACAACTATGTGGCTGGAGTCAAGCTGAAACAGTTCCCTGAATTAATAATTAATTAATAAGTAATCAATTTCATTTTTCCAAATGAGCTTTCTGACTCTCTGGTCTGACTCTCTCAACTGGAGGGTGCCATAAGGGAAAGGCCTGCCCTTTTTGCAGTCTTAAAGTTACAAGTTATTTTTGTTATGGTTGTTGAAGCAAGTTAGGAAAACTAAGTTTGCTGACAAGGAGAGCTCATCCATGAGGAACTGAAGGAAATCTGCTCTCCCTTTCAGTATTCCAAAGTTATAAAAATGATTTTGGTCAAACTTGCTCTAAAAATTGCCTTGGAAGTTCTAGCTCAAAGGTTGGAGATCAGGCAGAGTATCAGAATAATAGTTTTATGTGAATACTGTTGTTTGAAGTGGTACCATGTTAACATTAAATACTAAAAGGATAAATTTGCTCATGAGATGAAATGAATATTTTAATAGAAAAAAAATCCTAAAGTTAATGCATAGCACAAAAACATTCTTGCTGTCGTTTTCTGCTTTTACAAAAATACAAACCCAAATTATACTTCAGGTGTCTCCAACTCCAACTCACAAACTTTAGTATGGAAAAGTCCCAGAAAGTTGCGTCAGAAAAAATGGTATTACATGTGGCTTTTGAGCTGTTATGCAAAACTTCCTTTTTTCTTCCCCTCTCCTCTCTGATGCTACTGGGAAGACATAATGTAAAATATGTATATAATAAATTTGAAAGCTGTATGTAAAAGTGTATTTTGCTATTGCAAATATTTTGATTCCAGCAACTCTTCAGTGTGTAAAGTTTTTGAGTGGTAACTTCTGCCATAGTCAATTGCATTTTATTAGTAACAATAAACAGCTCTCCATTTGCATCTCATTCCCTTTTTTTAAATGGCTAGGTAATCAGCAACTATGGGGGAGAGATGGAAATGATGTTTTAAATGTGGCAGTGAAGATAAGCTATAACATATTTTCTACTCTTGATCCATGAATAAAAATATATTTTTCCTTCTTTATTAGTGCCAAGGAATGATGAAACTATCCAGTTGAAAAATTAAGTATCTTTAAATGTTTAATTACAGTGAGAGCATTACAAATCCATCACCCTTGGTACCGTGATACACAGGTGCTTCTAGTGAAAATTTCTTCTCCATAAATACATATATATGAAATCTGATACACATGGAAACTAGTGGCTGTTCATGCAAAACTACATATTCGAGTATCTGTGGATGATGATTGATTTTGAATAATTTTTCCTCACCCAAGGACCCGTCTTCTCCTGTTAGTATCAAGAATTTACTGATAAATTACAAACCGACTGTCATTCCAGGAATGGACCTCACTATTGGCTGAATATATCTTTTGATGGTCCATACAGCTGGGCCCTTACGTTAGCCAGTTTTGTAGAAGCTGACAAAAGACTGTAACATTTCTTTTTAATCTTGCTGCTGTCGACTTTACTGGAGCTAAAGATAAATATCTTTGAGTTTCAGGAATAAGCTGAATTGTACATAATCCTTTAAAAAATTGTACTGACCTTGCATTTCTTACAGAGGATTGTTCTGTAATTAAGCAGCAGGTTGGAACTCAGTGGAACAAAATAATGGTAGTTCCCTACTCTTATTGCAGATTTTCAGTGTGACCTTGAGAAAGCTTTTCTTTGTATTAGTTATTCATAAAATGAAGATAATGGTATCTCCTTATTTCAGAATATTATTAGAACACTGTTCTTAAAAATTGTACCACCTGGGATATCAGATCAATGGATACCGTATAACCATCTAGAATGGATGTTGTTCTTTCAGCCCTGCCAAGATATGATAGTCATTCTATGGTCAGGGAATTTTTGCATTGAATCTGACCTGTATCTTTATAACCAAAATTGAAGCATTTATTGTTTTCTTTACTGGTAGTGTTCCAACTTTTAGTGTTGCTATAGGAGTATCTGATGTGAAAAAATAATTCTAACATTCCTTGCTACTTCTGTCTTGATTTTGATAATAAGAACAAGACACTTTAATGAGCAAAAGATGCAGAAATAAACCAATCTCTGCAGACTGCTCTTTTTTTTTATTTTCCATATTTGGAAAGTCTGTATGAAATCGGTATCTAGGTTGTCTGATCGGGATGTTCTTTATGATTTCATTACAGATTCTGGATTTTGGATTGGCAAGGCATACAGACAGTGAGATGACAGGTTACGTGGTTACAAGGTGGTACAGAGCCCCAGAGGTCATACTTAATTGGATGCATTATACACAAACAGGTCAGCATCTTTTCAGAAAAGTCTTAACAGAGCTGAAGCATTCACTGAATCAGGCGATATATAGCCACGTCTTTGTTTCTGAAGTGAATAAGAAACTGGAGGTGGAAATAATAATATAATTTTGAAATAGTTCCTTGTAGATAAATTGCAGGTAATACTTTGGGGGTGGTTTTGTTTGTATACTGTCTGAGACTAACAGAAAGTCCCGAGGTTATTGGAAAAAAGCACTATAAAAGTATACAGATGTAACAGTCTGGTCTACATTCTTGTGCTCTCCACTGCCTATAATCTTTCTGCAAGATGTGCAGGCTGTAACTCAAACTGACAGGGAAAAATGGCAGGAGGAGAGGATTCAAGTAATACCAAGATAACCATGGAAGTTTTGAAAGCATAGAAAAATTACTTCCTACATACATTTGCTTGTTAGTGAGAAACTGATTCTGCATAATATCAGATGATCTTTTGTTTGCTAATCAAAAAGACTAACGGTTTTATGTATACTGCTTATCATACTCTGCAGGGCACACATTTATTTTATAAAAGACTGTAAATGTAAACATTACACTTCTTTAAAATATATTTTAAATTAAACTTTATCTGTATTTAAATGGACAAATATTCAGCAATTTAATGTTGCTGGGTTTTTTCTTTCAGTTGACATCTGGTCTGTCGGCTGTATAATGGCTGAGATGATAACTGGGAGGCCTCTGTTCAAAGGAAACGATCGTATCCTTTCTCAGTGAATTTATGGCACTAAGATAAGAAAATGATGATAGGTGCTTGTGCAATGTAGTAAGTCTATTCAGAAACTGATGAGCATAAATTAAAAATAATAGTAAACTGACTTTCACCTTTTTAATTTGTTGGTTATTTAATACTTGTACCAAGTTTACACATCTGCAAATTAAAACTGGTATTACTGAGCATTTTTTACTAGAGAGAGATGATCTTTGAGTCGTGTCTTGAATCAAGTGAATGATTCGGTGTTCATAGAAAAGGCTTTTTTTTTTTTTTTTTTTTTTTTTTTTAGTAGTAGGTTCCCCAAACCCAGAACATGTTCAGAGAAGTCTGGTGTGGTGTGCAGACTTCTGTGCACATGCTGGTTCATTTCATGTTTTTTGAGACTTTTATCAAAATTTGTTATGGTCTGATAAGATATTTTAGATTTGCAGAAAACAGTGTCATATCATTTCATTGCTGAGGAATTAAGAAAATAGTTAAGATCAAGCCACACTTAAACATGTAAGTGATACTTCATTCGAGATAGTTGTGATAGCTACCCAGTGTTAATAGAGGACAGCAGGAATTTTTTTTACTTTTATTTTTTTTGTTTATATGTTTTGCATGTTTGACAGCTCAGCCTAATCATTTTGCACTGCTTTCCCCTTGTGGAGTTGTAATCAATAAAGTGCTGACCTTGCGAATACTTGTTTAAATTTTTTATAAATATGCTCTATATTTAAGTACGTACTTGTAAGGTTAGAACTTCATTGCATGGACCTTATTATTCTCTTGTCTGTGAGGAAAAACATAATAAAAGAAGATTGTATTTACAAAAAATAATGACGGGGCTATGGAAAAGGAGAATACATCAAATTATTTCAGCTGTACAGATTTTAAGTATGCGTCACTTTTTAACACAAAATAGTAAAATACAGCTAAAGGACAACAGTTGACTAACAAATAGCATTTCTCGACTAATGCTAACCCTGAAAATTCTGGTGCATAAATAAGAAATGAATGAGTCATAATTTTCAAGTTGCACTGTAAATATAAGAGTATAAAAGCTAGTATTTAGTTGTATTGTATTTTGGATATTTCAGAATTATTGCTGAAATTCTATGTCCAGTGTTAAAAAGCAAATTATCCTAGTGTAGTTGTTCCTGCTGGCCTTCAGATGTATGGATCAGTATTACCTGTTGTCAGGGCAATACAGCTACGAATTCAGCTGTGAGTAGGTGAGGAAAAAAATAAATAACTTTTTAGTGATTTTTTTTTTTTTATGAATAGGTTTTCCGATAAACTTGGTATGGGATTTTTTGTTTGTATGTTTGTTTGATCAGCATTACCCACCATTTCCTTTTTCTGCAGAGGTTTGTGGAATTTGTATGTGCTTTAAGTCTGGGTGATCAAAGTAGCAAATGAGACGCAAAGGTTTTCTCTACAGCATTAGCCCCCCTGTAAATATGGTGGTTCTTCTTTGAAACAGCTAATATTGTTGCTGATTAATCTGTACTGTTTTAGGACACAGAAGACTAGGGATTGTTCTGATGCGTTATCCCAATTACTATGTTTCCAGCATCTCAGCATGTGGAATCAAGCAAAGCAGGTGGGAAATGAGGAGGAGGAGGAGAATGAAGGTTTTTTTTTTTCTTAAGTTGCTCAGTGTGGAGAAGAATTAACAAAGACTGATTTCCTCTGATTTTTATTCTGTTTCCCCTACTGTCTGGTGTTCCTTATGACTTTGCCTGCCTCTACAATAGCTCTGGCTGCTCTTGCTTAGTTGCCTTAGTATTGGATAGACCAGGGCAATGGATATGGTATGTGATGCTTGTCCAGACACACCATCAAACAGATGGTTATTGAATTTGTAATACGACCTTTTCCTCTATGGGAATGTTAATGAGGGTCTCTCCTCTTCCTAGGATCTCCTCTACCTATCTGTCATGCAACATATGGAAACTTAATAACTTTTGGACCAATTTTGACCAAAAGTATTAGAGGAGGCCAGATAATATTAGAGGAGTTTGCAGATGATTCAGTTGTGTGTTCCCAAGTTATAAGATACTTTATTTCAGGTGCTTTCAGTGTCTTTGCCTTTGCAAGAGAAATGGAGAACTTTCACCTCATTTTTTATGAATCTTATTTGCAGTTGTTTTGTTCTGATTTCTGCTTTATTCTCCAATTGCAAAGAAACACACAATTTTTGTAAGGTGTTTAATTTTGCTGTGGTGAAAGACTTTGTTCCTTATTTCTGGTATTCAGATCTGGACCAACTCACAGAAATAATGAAAATAACAGGCACGCCAACTCAAGATTTTGTTCAAAAACTGCAGAGTCAAGATGTGAGTATTCTGCTTTGTCAGTTTGTTTTATGAGTCTTAATTTTACTTAAGCCATGCTCAGTTTTTAGACTGACTGAGATAATATATTGAAATGACCACTGATGGTGCATATCCACCTTGAAGTGCTTTGGGCACCCAAAATAACTACAGGAGATTAAGGGGAGCCAGAAAATGATTAGAACACCTGAAAATTCTATACATTTAAATACTTTAAAGTTCCCAGTGTGTAGCATATAAACAGCTAGGCATCAACTGTATTACTGCCTTTCCTGGAATTATACTGAAAATATGAACCTATTCAGAAAACTCACTTGTTCTGCAGATGTCCCTGACTTCGTCCTTCCTGTCCTTGTGTGGATGTCTTTCTGGAGTCCTTAAACCCCTACTATAAAGCACCTAAAATTAATCATTAGACTAACTGTATAATTTAAATACTAACAAATTACTTTAACAGATAGACTTCTAAAGATTCCTGTAAACACAAGTATGGCTTTTATTCTTTCAAATGATGCCTACATATTTATTCTAATTAATTTATTAAATATTGAGCACTAATAATTTAAGCTTTAAATATCATTTCTTAATCACAATCATAAGGCTTGATTAAAAAAGTTCTTCTCAGCAAGAATCTGAATATAATCAGCATTTATAGGAAAAAAATTAACAAATCCATGTGTACAATGCAGTATCAAAGCATCATTAAAAGTTGCCTATTAAGCATAAAGTTAATGTTGTCACATTACAAACAACTCAAATTTCTAATTCAAAATTCATGTTTCTTTTAAGGCAAAAAACTATATCAAAAGCCTCCCAAAAGTTCAGAAAAAAGATTTTGCATCCATCTTGAAGTATGCGAATCCTTTGGGTAAGAAAGTTTGTGTGGATGTGTACAATTTGTATTGTTCTTGTGTTTGTATTGGAGGCAGCAGCAGTAACATCAGTCATGTGCTAACCATGACAGTTATGTGATGGTTCTCATGCTGTTCTACCTCTTGCTTCCCATAATTCATAACTTTGATTTTAAGGGCTAAACTTAACCAAGTTTATACCCTGCCAGGAATCAGATGTTTCCTGAAGAGTTGGAAAAGAAGTGTTTTGTGTTTTAGGCTCTGATCCAGCCTATGCTTGATGTTTTTGCTGGATCTGCTTTCTCAAGAGTCCTGGGAAACAAAATATCTGTAATAAATTTTTCTATGTATTATATTTGAAATATAATTCTGAAAGCTGAATCTGATCCATAATAGACATGCAAGCAAATAGAAAGGTGACATTTTAGTGATGGAATGAATACTTTCTGAGAAACATCTGTGCATTCCTAAGAACTGGCTTGTATTTGGTAGATATAAACAGCTAGAAGAGCATACCAAGTATGCACAACTGTGACATGACAGTCAGGCAGAGCTTTGAGATGGATCTGCCCAAACCTTATCTGTTCTCCAGCAAACTGAGCACTCAAAAAGCTAGGTTTTATTAAAATATAAATTAGGATAATTGGGTCTTCTCTATTTAAGAAGTTAAAATAATAAGGTCAGTTGCAATGGAAATCAATAGGATCGATAAGCAACTCTTACCTGACTGCTCAGTTAACTCACTGACCTTTTGAGCTACAGCAAACTCCACACATTTCCATTTAGTTTTTCGGAAGTTTCTTCCCGTCACCTCTGAGTCTGGCTGGCTGCTCCTTTCATAGAGAACAGCTGCGCATGCTCTGGAAGAAAAGGTTGGAGAGAATCCGTGATGTGACAGGCAAGAGTTGCAGCTCCCTGTTGCATGCTGCTGTCTCTCCCCTTTCAGTGTTCCACCTGACCCAGGAACATTCTTACAGGAACATAATAGAAAAAGGGAGAATAAACAAATCTGTCATCTTGTCTGCTTACACTTACCCATTCTGATAGTCTCACATAGTACCTGATCCAAAATCCATTGGTGAGGAATATACAAGATTTTCATAGATTTTTAGTGTTTCATCTGAGGTCCAGAATACATAGCAGATAAAGTCTGTGCTGAGACTCTGATCATGGAGAGCTGCAGTGCGCCTCAAAGTGTACTGGTGGGGCTGAGGGCTTGGATTTGGTCACATGCAGAGCAATTCTCATTAGCTCTTCATCCATCTGTTCATTCTGCTGCTGTCAAGTCATCATATACCCTAAAACCACAACACAGTGGCAGCAGTGTGCAAAGACACCTGTGCAACCCTAAATGCAGTGGTTCTGGAGCCAGAAGTTGAAGAGTCACCAGCTGAGGTGATGTGGCTGTATTGCTTTTGGAAGCAGCGGAGCATCTCTGCTTTGCATCAGGCTTTGTATGTGTCCCAGCTTGTTCACAGCACTGTATTGTGTGGTGCAGATGGGCCCCAGTGGCTATAGAACAAACACCCAGTGATTCTGTTTTGTAACTCTGTATTTATTTAAAATATCTCTGGGGCAACATTACTGTGTACAAGCTGGAATCGGTGGTATGATTTGAATGTAATGGGGTTTTTTTGTTGTTGTTGAATAGCTGTAAACCTTTTGGAGAAGATGCTGGTGCTAGATGCAGAGAAGAGAGTCACAGCAGCTGAGGCTTTGATGCATCCTTACTTTGAACCTGTTCATGATCCTGAGGAAGAAATCGAAGCTGAGAAATATGATGACACGTTTGATAACATGGATCTTCCACTGGATGAATGGAAGCGTGAGTTCAGTTTTGTGATGGTTTTAAAAAGGAACAGATAGAAAGGTCATCCAAATAACTCGTAGAGTAAAGGAGTAAGTAGACAGCAGTAAGACTGAGAAACACTGTTGACAAATCAGTGTTCCTCTCATCAGATCTTTCTGGAGCCAACCCCAAAGGTTTTCTTCTCTTCCTTCTAATAGTGGCTTCTCTCCTCTACTTGTCCGTGTGTCTTTCCTCCCATCTGCTGCAATGTAGGAGAGAAGTCACTTCTGTAACTTGTTCCTTTCAGTATGTAGAACAGGAAACAGCTTCTTAAACTGATGGCTCTTCAGGGCTGCAACTGTTGCTAGCCTTAATTTTAAGTTAGCTCTTTTCTGTCACTGAGAGAGACTGTCTCAGCAGAGATTTACCTCTGAATCTAGTTTTTATCCAACTTTGGAAGGTTGTATTTTGACTTTTAAATGAGAACTTGATTTTTAATTATGCTATGCCCAGCACATCTTGCTGAAGAATGCCCACTGCATTGTAAAGCCACCACTCGCATCCCTTGGAAAGCACCTACAACATTTTGGTATTGGGCTGCTTCTTCAAATCTGAAATGGTGACTTAGGATAAAATGGACCTTGATTTCCTTACTCTTTGTACTCTTTCTACCTTTTTTGCCTCTCTTCCTCACCTAGATGAAAGCCTTACCATGCTGGCAGTTGCCCCTTGCTCAAGTCTGTGCAGCCCCTTTTCTCAGTTTACCAGCAGCACTATTTTTCTTCTGTTGTTTTCCAGGTATTACGTATAAAGAGATACTGAACTTCAAGCCACCACAAACATCAGAGTCAAAGGAGACAGCAGTGTAATTGTCTGACTTGATCTTTTCAGAACTCAGAAGAAAACAGGAAAGTTGTAAATGTTTGTGATATTTCAGGTGTATAAAACTTTTATAAATAAACTGGATGTAATCTGTTTCATCTGCACTGTAAGAAAGAGCAGTGTCTCTTACTCTGCTTGTGGAAGTTGATGCCTTTGGGAGTAGCATTTCAAAACTATCCAGAAATTTATTTCTACCCACATCTCCCTTCTGCGTGAAGGAATTCAGATTGTGATAACACAGTATCATCTTCAAAAGAGCAGGTAGAGCTAATTCTTCAAATCAGAGGTCGGAAGAGTGCAAGTTACCACTCTGAACAAGCTGAGACACAGACTATGTCAGTGATGCGCAGTGAGTACTCTCTAAGGCCAGTGACCTATACTGAATACTAGAAGTATTAGCATGAGTTCCTCTGGACTGTTCTGCCTTGATGAGGTGCCTGGAGAGGCTCATCGTCTTTTTACCTCAGCTAGTGTAGCGGGTAGTGGAGACATAGCCTGAATGAATGCCTCTTTCCCTTGTCCACCATGTCCAACGTGAATGGAGATCTGAGCTCCAACCAATTCTGACCAATTTTTGCAAGAGGCAAGAAGCAGAGAAGTGTCAGTGTCCCAGATTTTTGCAAAGTAACCAATGTAGCAGGACAAGATTTCCCAAATGCATGAGGTGAACTGTCACTAGATAAACAGTCACTTTCAGGGGGTACAGTATTTTAGTCTGAATACAGTGCAGTTTCTTTTAATAAACTAGGGATCAAGGAGTTCCAGGGAGAACTATAAGGTTTTCTAAAATTTTGTAATTTTCTAGCATCTTGGTATTGAAACAATCACTGAAAAAGTGCGCCTTCTCAGAGGGGGATACTGACTGGAGAATCAGCAGTGCTGATGTTAGAAATAAAGTTGCATGCAGGTCACATTATAGAAAATAAGATGAGAATAAAAATGCAGTGCAGCTGTTCTCGTGACCTGCAGCAAGTTGTTTTGTTCACAGTGTATAGAGGTGATGCCAGGTGCAGAATAATAACTGTTTCTTTTTTTAGCCTTTGCAACTCATCTTAATTTCTCGGGGGAGAGAGGGGGCAGAGAGAAGGGGGCACCTTAGTCTCATTTGGGAGATGCCTTACCAACAGTAGACAGCTCCCTTTTGAGTTCCCATGGGATACTGGTGAGGCACTTTGTAAGTCCCTCTTATTATCTGGGTTCATTTATTGTATTTTCCTAGGTGCTTAGTTCGTAATAATCTCTCAGAGGAAAAAGAAATTGGCAAACCTGTGGGATGCAGATTTTTTGTGGGATTGCTTCTCCTTGTTAAAGATAATCTCTTTAAAACTAACTATTTGGATATGTGTAATTCCCAATGCAATATACTGTTGTGTGTTGCTGCTGAGTGAAATAGCTGTGAAGGAAGACATACAATATTAGCAGAAGAAGAAAACTTGAACAAGTCTCTGAAAAACAACTAAGAAATTACTTGTTTTTTGCTTTAATAAGCATTTTAAAACAAGCTTAATCAAGTCACAGTTGTTCTGTTTCTCTTAATGAATGCTTTAGTTAAACAACTGTAAATATCAGTATTTGCTTAAAAATTATTTGTGAGGGACATTGATTAGCTGAGACAGGCACCGAGGGAGACTACATGGTAACAGAAGCCTTGAACTCTTGGTGTGCTTGACAAGCTGTTAAAAATGATTGTGTCAGGAATGCCTGAAAGAGCGAGCAGTGAGTGTAATTTGAAACAAAACATTTTTCCACACTACAGATCACTGAGGAAGGCACACTGAAGAGTCAATTTTGCCCTATTGACTTTCTGCTTGGGCTACACAATTACGTTAAATAGGAACTTTATTTTTTACTTAATGAATGTTTTCTCTTTTAGGATCATGCCCTGTAGTCCTCCTAAAAGTCAAGGGAGAAAAGTGCCTATTGGAGTTAGGAGTTTTTGATAGAGCCAGTCAAGGAAGGTAAAAGAATGTCAAAATTTCTTTGAAAATGTTTCCTTTTTACTTTAAATGGAATTTCAGCAGCTTAGGTTCTGGCAAATGTCTAAATTCTTGAAATAATGCAAATGGCTCAAAAACTAGTCAGATTTAGAGCTTTTTTTTTCATTGAAAAACTGGTTTGTAGGTTTTTTTTCTTAAATTCCAACACTTTAATGTGCTTTTTAACTCTTTTTGCCCCTTTAACTTTAGTGAAATCAAGCCCTATAAAACTGCATTCACTGTGGTGGACTTATGCTTGTCTTGGTTGTGACTTAGAATTGTAGAAGCAGCTAGCCCACATGAGACATAAGAAAATAATGTTAGTTTTTCTAGATATTTGGGGATACAAAACTCTTAAAATAACTGAAGAGAAGACCTTGATGTATGTGCTAGCAAAGGCAGAAGAAGTAAAGTACTGCTGTGCTGTCTTGTCAGTAAACAGTTTGTAAGGTGAAATAACAAACACTAAAAAAGTTTGTTCAATCTTAGCATGATGTTTCTGTGAAGAAATTGAAATACAAAAAATCTGTTTGAAACAGCAGTAGAGATTATTAGTATAAATAGTTCATTAAAAGAAATGTGGTGAAAGCAGAATTATTTTGCATGGGAGGCAGCTGCTGCTTCAAAGGGAGAGACAACATTTCCTAGGTTTTTATTTGCTATTTCTACTGGTGCTAAGCAACTCAGGAATAAGAACCCAATTTCTGTTTGCCTTAAGGAGAAATGTAAATATGTTCTGCATGTACTTGAAATGTATTGTGAAAAATAAAGGTTGGGTTTTTGTTTTTTGCACAATAATGGTCTTATTTTCCCCATATGAATTCCCAAATGTATAATCATTCCTGAAAATACTATTTTCAGTATAAGGAAATGGTATGAAACCTAATATTGTAGGTACATTTTATGTAATATGAGCTGCTGATATAGTTTATTTCGGAAATCAGTCAGACCACAAATCCTAACCTTTTTTCCATTTCCAAAATAGCAAGTCAGCCACAGAACTGACTAGATTGTACTACTGCCATGTATTTCTTGGAGCATCTTGGATTTTACCAGACATCTCTGCTTTGTTCTGAAGGACAGCATTTCAGTACTTAAACACACATTCCTCAGCATGATTTTAAGAGCTAGAGCCTGACTGACCATCAGTGAGCCTCTATGACATAGAAATCCCCGAGTTGGCAAGGGAAGTCAGAGTTAGTAGAGTTCTAGCAGCATATGTGGGACCTTAGCCTGGAAAACCTATATGCCTCCTGACTGTTTTAGAGCAGAAATTGTCCCATTAAATATTACAGTGTCTGCTGCATTGAAGTCGTCATTCACGTTAAGTTTTGAAAATGGTGAGAAATTTTTGAAAATGGTCTGATGAGGCTCACAATTTGACTTCCTGCTAATTTTCTGGTTTATTATTGGATAACACCGAGGTGAGTGCTAATGTGTGGCCTGCAAAATGTATTTAGAAGATCCACTTTATTCTTATTTCAGAACTAATAAGCATATGAGCTGGGTGGGATGCTTTGAGCTTCCTGCTTTCTGATTAGCTGTTCAGATAAAAACATCAGAGGTTTCTGATCTGCTCAGCTAAGGTTATCATAGAACTGTTATGTCAGAGCCGCTGTTAGATGTTACCATTCACTGGATCTTGGCATGAAATACTCCCATAAGGGTGTCGTGTGGCCTATGCATGTTTGAAGCCCAATAAACAGGCATTAAAAGTACACATTTTTAAAATCAGTTTTCTCTTATTAATCATTTGAATGCTGAGTAGTACTGCTAGGATCCTGTATACGCTGAGTCAGGGAGAACAAGAACAGAAAGGGTGGCTTTTGGGGCTCGTTTTCAGAGAAAGGTTATTGTTTAGCAAGTAACAGGGAAAGAATAGGGGCTCATAACACCTGCTGTCTCTGCTGATTAATTTTCCATGTCCTAGTACACTGTAAGGCAACTGGTTGTGTAAGTCAGATATTATCAGAGGCTATTCTAGGGACTAACACACTTAAAATCTCTTCCTAAGTATTTTTAAGAATTAAGAAATATGGGTTGGAGAAAAATTTAAAAAAAGGAGGACTTACATCATAGAGACACCCTTTGAAACTTCACGGACTAGCAGTTAATGAGCAGCTCTTTTGCACAGATTTGCAGTTTTCTGGGATAGCAACATAATGATCTGAAAACTAAATTGCCATCTAGCAACCACATGCAGCTCTCATGCATGGGAATGATTGCATGAAATTTAGCTACCAAGAACAGCATCCCTCTGCAAGGAGGCAAATGGGGACAAGTAATTTAAGGATTCATTATTTTGTCTGCTGTTATACTGCTGTGCAAGCCAAGTTCCCTTATGCTTAGCCTTGCTACATTTCCATATGAGAGTTTTCTCGTTCACCCCAAGGTCTGTTTCAGTAGGGTCATTGCTGGTTCAGTAGGGGATGTGGTGAATTTCCCAACTAAGCTTGGGTAATCTAGGCGTGCAACTCCTATGGCTTTTACTGAAGTATTTTAAATGCACTTGTTATTTTTGTGAGGGACAACTGTGAAGCAACCAAATTAAATGTAGTGAAAGAAATTACTCAGATTCTGTTTGAGAATTTTCTCATTTTTTACTATGGGACATTCTTTGGAGGTACATATGCTTGGGCAGAGCAGGAAATGTCTGCCTGGGTTTGGATGGGGCCTGAGATAATGGGACTCAGAGCTCAGTGAGGCTCATGATACTAATATAATAACAAGCAAAGATGGCCACCTAATCCAATTCAGTTGGGTATTAATGAGAAACTCACTGATTATTAAAACAGTAAAATTATACTGCTCCAGAGATCATGGGCATTTAGTCCACCAGAGGCCTGGACCAAGTTAGCTTTTTTCTGGTATTTTAAAAGCCCCATTTGTTTGTGTCAGTTACTGGTCTCTGAATAGTACTACTTAGCATGGGTCCAACCATTTTGCTGTTGCTAGGAATCTTGTCACATTTTTGTTTTTGATTCAAGTTTGAAATTGCTTTTTTATAAAGACAGTAGTGTGCTACTGTAGGGAGAGAAAATATGTCTTGAGAAGTAAAATCAGAAAAACATAAAGGCTTTCTCTAAAGCAAACTCCTCTCAAGATCTAGAGTATGTTATAAAATACGCTTCAGTTATAAGGAATCAAAATTGCTACTCAGAAAGAATTCTGAACAATGGCTGGAGTAACCAAATACTTTCAGTTACAATTTTAACTCTTAGAGAATCCCAAGGAGCACTTTTTTAATGCAGAAAATTCATGTTGTATAAATGTTCAATAAAAAGAAGGCATGACTGGTGTTTACAAAATGTCTGCTAGTCAAAGTAGGGCACTTTCTTAAGAATAAATTTGCATATTGATAAGGGAGACCGAAGAATACCACAGGGAATTCCCCAGAATGTATGTTGAACTATAAATTAGCAGAACAAGATGATGAAACCAGGCAAATTTTGATTAGGTTTAAATGATTAAATTAAATGCAGTGCATCTCCAGTGGGTGGGATAGCTAGGTTTTTTAATTCTGTATTTTCAGGCAAAAACTTAAATACAACAAAATTCATTTTATGGGTTTATCATAGTCCCAGTTGTCACAGTCTGTCCATATCATTACTAGCGTGAACACCGTTTACCTAGGTGATCTTAATTCACTTTCCTTGTCTATGTGTTTATCATGTTATTTTTCTTCGTATGGTATCACTTTCATTGAGGGCGATGGGTAAACCTTCTGTAGGATTTTGTACTGGAAGAGATTATAGTTCCTGCCTTCCAGGTCTTGCAGAAGTTGGTATGTGGTGAATAAGACAAGGCAGAGAGCAGGACATGAAAGAATAGTCTCATAGTTATGGTACCTGAAACGATCCTGTGTAGAACTGAGTCCTCTCTTGTCTCTGCCAAAGCTGCCTTTGACTGTTCCTGATGTTTTGGCTGGTCACCTGGAGCCCTCCGTCCCTGGCGCAGCTGTGAGTACTTGTGTATGTGCTGCACACAGCCAGAGCCAGCGGGAGCTGTGCTTTGGACAGGCTCTGGCTGTGCTAGTGAACTCCCTGTGCCAGGAGGGTTTCCAGGTACTGGACCACAGTTGTCTGTTCTGTCAAACTGCTAACACAATGGGACACTGTTATCTGGTCCAGGCCAAAACAAATCCATAAATACAAGTGCCAGTTAACTCTGGCCAAAATTTGAATCTGCTGGTTTCAGAAAGCCTGTGGATTTCAGGGTCTTAGGTGGTTTGTATTAAATCAAGGTCAAGTTCTACCTGAAAAGATTACTTTACAATACCCCAGAATAAAAGGAAAATAATACAAATTTTTCCCTGTTATTTGGGAAATCTACTGAAGTCATTGTGAGTCTGTCATTTCCTATTAACAGGTTTTGGACCAAGCCCATAGTAAGGGTCATAACAAAATAATTTGCCCTAATAACGTTTTTCCTACATAATACATTTGTGCAAAAGATAATGATGAGATAGGAAGGAAAACAACTACTAGAGAGCACAAATTCCATTTAAAACAAAGAAAAGGCTATATAGGAGGTTCAAGGCATTGCTGATTAATATATTAAGTAAACATTCAGACTCATCAGATAGGTTAAACCATGGATGTGAGAATACTGTGAATTTTGAGAAGGAGTGCCAAATGCCAGCAGAATAGGAGGGCTAAATCATTAGTGATAAAAATAAATTTCCAATTCTATGTCGTACTGCAGGCTTTAAACATCACTCTGTTTATCTAAATCAAAACCACTCTGTTAGTGCTTTAAATTAAGGTTGCTGAATTATCAGAACAGTGTGAAACTATGACCATATGTAAACAAGGACCATTTGGAGACTCCAAAACAAGAGAAATTCTCTCCACAGATCAGAGCTCACTATATCTGTTTATCCATTAATTACTGTAGCTATTCAGTATTGCTATTTTAAGTCTCTAAACCAAATATTAAATATTTTCCTTTGTTTTTTTCAATTGCTTTTGGTTTTACTGCCTTTCATGCTTTATGACTGCCTTAGTGGTTATGATGTCCTGGATTTTATTTGGTTAATATTATGAACTTGCTGTATGTCTTCCAGGTTTGAATTGCTTTCCATAGCAAGTGTTTGGCAGCACTAGCTAAAGTACTTTGAGGAATAAATTATTTATGTAAATGGCAAATTCATTCTGCACTGGAACCTCAAACCTTAGGAGTGGGATAAGGTGGCCTCCCATGAGAAAATGCTCAGGAAAGGCTGAAGAGCTGAGCTGAGCTGAGCAAGCAGACAACATTGCTGTGCCCCAAAGACTGGCTTTCCTTAATGTGTCAAATTCATACCAGAAGATGGCTGTGGGTTCCCTTAGGGTTAATAAATTCTTCTCAAATATGGTCACATGACATCATCAGCCAGTTCCTACATCCTTTGTGATCAATGAAGTAGGTTTAAAGAAGATTAAATCTCTTTCACCCCCTCCAAGAATTGTCAATAATTGTTAATGTCAATACAACTAGTTATAAAGAGTTTGAACCAGAATTGTTTCATTCCTCTTGGATATTTGTTCTTGGAAAGGAGGAAAAAAAAAAAAGGAAAGTATGAAAGTAGGCAGAAGTTGAAGCAGTGGTTTCCTTTAGTTTTCTATGTTAGTTTTATCTCAAATACTCAAATAGTATTCCTACCAAGTAAATCAAATGCTGAAGGCAGGGAGGGGATGATTGGGTAAGGAGTCCATTAAGCACAGGGGTCGGTGGGCTGGCGTTAGGTGGGAGCCGCTGTTTGTTCCTTTCAGAGCCTGGCATCCGCACCTGCAGAGCCCTGCGCTGGAGGCAAGAGTACTTTCCATACTGAATCTTTTTAAATATCATGTTCCTGAACCAAACATCCTTGCATCACCTCCTAAAAGACACTTTACCAAAAGGAGTGGGATGGGTGGCCGCATTTGTCAGTCTTACTAACATCAAGGTACGCCATGAGAACTGCACTGAAATCAATAGGACATACTGCAAGTCACAGTATGCAGTAATGCTCAACATAAGTAAAATGGGCTGAATCTTGGCTTTCAGTATTTAATCATGGATTATGGAAACTTCGCCATTGACTTCCCTGAGTACAGGATCAGCCTGTCAATAAATCCAGTAGTTCTATTCCGTATTCATAGGATGTCAGGAAGAAAAATACTACTCAGTGTGAGTCAGGATGGCAAAATCTGACCCTAATTATTAAAAAAAAACCACTCAGAGCATTTACCTACACAACCAAGTGTTCAGGTTACACTCTCTAGATATATATTTTTTAAATATATTTTTCTTTTGTGCAATGAAAGAGCTCTCCTGCATTAGTACATTTAACAGTAGTGAGGTTGTTGTAGAGATGTAGATATAAGCAAGGCAAGGCTTAGAGGGCACGGTAATAGTTTTTATCAGACAAACTGACATAACTGGGGAAAAAAAACAAGACACTCAGGCAAAAAGCTCTTTTCAGGTCTGAAACTAGAACCACAATCACAAATCTTCTGTCTCTGAGTGCTTTTGAGTCTTCAAAATACCTTCCCCACTAAACTATTTACTCCTCTATAGTTTCCATAATGAAACAGCCTCCTGTGGCTACCGTTATCAATCTTTGGTTACTGCAACCAGCATGAAACCCTTAACATTTAGGGAATGAAAATGGTTCCTTTTGCAAAAATCAGCGTCTCCTAATAAACCTTCAAGTTAATTATTTCTCTTGTTCAGATCTCCTTCCCTGAGCTTCATAAAATAATCCTAAACAAACCTTAGTTTAAAAGAGTATTTCAGGCACTTTTTTTTTAGTTTTAAACAGTTTATAAATGAATGCTCCCTAATTTTTCCCTTATTTATTTGCTCAGCTCTTGCTGTCATGTAACTATTTAGGATGGATTCATCTCAATTTCATTTCACAGTGGCACCACTGGAAGAAAAAAATGCCCTGGGATGATAGTAATTGACTGTGAAAGCCAAATAACATAACATTTTGCAGACAGGCAGAGTATGTTCTGCATCCAGATTAGCAAATGGGCCTCCTAATCCTGGCCTGCAGGCTGAAGGGGTCTCATCCATGTATTTAAATCCAAATAGGGTTTAATCATTAGGGTGGAGACTTCTTTATCAGTCAACTTCTCTTCCAGATAGGATAATAGACAGCAAATGTCTTTGATCTCAAGAGAGGCCCCGCGCATGACGCAAGCCGTGGCGTAGAGGAAGGAACCCGCGTTGCTGCCCTCTGAACTCCCCGAGACTGGAGGCCGACAGAAAGAGAAAGGTTATTTCCTTCCCCACCTTTTTCAAAGCGTGCTCTCTCTGTTGTTTTTCATTTGAAGACTGGCCCCTGTTTGTTTGAGGTTTTTATTGAATTCTCCCACTTCGCAGAGAATTTAAATTCTGTCATACCGACAAATGGGGCTGTCCTCCAAAACGAAGCTGTGGGGAGTCAGCAGTTGATGTAACTCTCAAGCCTGTTTGGGGAGTCAATACAGCAGTGAAACACTTTCTATAGGAGTAGTTGTTGAGGCTTTGCAGATTTTGAGAGGCTGTTGCTGTTTAATTCTCTACATGCCAGTGTTATCTGAAGGCATTATGAGAGCCCAGGGTATAAATAGAAAAGTTTAGTAATTGTACAAGATGGAAATCTATTTACTTTTACACAACTGTTCTAACATTTCTAATCAGAGAAACAAGAAGGCTTACAGACTACCCAAAAGGATGCCACCCCATACCTATATGACAACATAGAGAAAATCATAGTGGTTTGATACAAAAAAAGAAATAGTGCCTGTTTATCCATTATCACATTTGATGTCCAGGGCTGTGCTTCCACAGCAGCCCAAGACGATCGAGCCGATGGCTGACATGGTCCTGCCGCTTGCCTGCTGCAGCAACATGTTCCTCTGAATTCGTCCATACAGAGCTGTTTCACTTCACTAAGCTGGGAAAAAATAACCACAAAAAAAAAAAAAAAAAGAACAATCATTTGCCAGCTGAGCTGAAATGGCTCTGCACAGGTTCGGACAAGCGCAGCAGTGGATGATGCTGTGGAACAGCACCCGGGATCAGTACGTGCCCTGCTGTTTGCTGGAGCAGGTAGTCTGTCTAAATTAATCTACAGAAATTAATAAGGAAGCTAGCACAAAGTGTTCTTTGGAGGATTTGATGAAACATCTGAATCAACTCATGTTATGACGGAACTAAGAATACCTGACCGAATACCTGACTGATCTGGATTAAGCTATAGATGTTCCAGCTAAAGGCCTGTACCCAGACTGTTATTCTTCACTGGTCACAGAGAGGTGTGATTTGGCTCTGCATTTGTAATCAAAATGGGTTACACCAAAGGCCTGTGGCTTAGTTAATTGAAATTTGTAAAATGTTTTGAGTTTCTTGAGAGTTACATGAGAAATACTGAAGGAAAGTAGATTAGTGATAGTTGTAATAGCAAATGTGGTTTTTGGCAGAGTAATAAGCTGTATTAGAAAATATCTAAAACAGAGCGAAAATAAGTAGAGAATATTCCAACCTTCAGCAACTTTTACCCTTCTGGCACAGAACTCAAATAACACACACACAAAAAAAATTCCAATTGAATATTTGCATAGCAGTCAGGTAAAAAATATATACTGTCTTCCTAAGAATGGGTACACTCATTTTTGAAGCAGAGACCCTCCTTTAAGGGTTTGCCCCAACTACAATTTTTTTTTTTTTTCCTGTGAGTCCCAGAATAGTTTTTTAAAACTGACTCTATATGCACACTTGAGTTCAGGGCACAGCTATTTGTTTAGTATACATGTGTGTATTTGAATGCAAAAGTTTGGAAATTCTTTTAGAAAAAAATTTCTATTCAAGAATACTCTCACACAGCAATTTAAAAGTAAAGGCTAGGATTTATCCACAAAATATTTTTTCTTTATGGAATTTTCAAATGTAAATCTACACTCTTAAAAATAATAAGTCATGGTTTGGAGACAGATTTATAACAAAAAAAAAAAAAAAGAATCCAACAAACAGACACTACTCTGATATTCATGTCCAGGGTGTAACTTTAACCATTTTTTGACAAATCTTTTTTTTTTTAACCTCAGCTTACTAAAACCATTTGCAAGGGGAACACTGTTATGATTATTTACATTCAAATATATTTTCAAACCATGGAAAGAGCCTACCTTTTATTCAAGGAAAATTCTTGCTAATGTCAGAGGGAATTTTGTTTAGATAGGATTTGACTATAATATCTCAATTCATATATTTTAAGCACATTTAGTTATTTGTGAAACCTTCCAGACATTGTTTAAGTTTCCCTTATTCAGCAAAGCACTTAGGCTAAAGTTTGACTTTTAAACAAATGCTCAAGGCCTACTGATTTTAATAGCATTAATGAGAAATGAATTTGGCCTGCCATATATATATATATATATATATATATATATATATATTTGACATTATAATGTCAAATTGTGATAGTCTTTCCTCCGGTGGAACACAGACGTTAGAGTCAAAATGCTGTGGAGTAACTTGAAAGGGGTGGGCTGCAGGCCTCCTGGAGTCAGCTGAGCACTCTCTGAGGGTTTCGCTTGCTTAACTGATAGAGCTATCTCTAGTAACAGCCAGAAGCCAGACATAATTTTCAAGACTTAATGTGTTTTTGTCTTATCATGATAATCAGTAGCTGGCTACAGGCCACAGACAAAGAAAGTATTGGGAATAGACAAGATGACCCTGTTTATTTTCTCAATGGACTACAAATAGTTGGCATGTACTTGCTGTTTACTTGTAGTCAAAATAGTCGTTTCCTTATGTTCTTATGAAGCACTCTCAAAACTACATTTACTAATTTTTTTCATAGAAGTTTGGAAATCATTCAACACATTCTCCTTTTAACCTAGCTTTTTATTTTATTTGTAGTTGCTTACTAAAAACTACACATGAGAGGGGACTCAACTATGAAATAAATTTCTGTGATAAACAAGGAAAAAACAGAATCAACCCTAGAAGACTACAAAAATTGTTTCTCAAGTTTAAAAAACAAACGAGCTTTTCTGCATAGCAGGATTACATCCAAAATATGTAAAACTCCATCTGCCAAATGGCCCTTCATCCACAAAGAGAAATTAAGCAAAACTAGATTGAAACCCAGTAAAACTAATTAAAAATTAAAAGGAAACAGAGGCAAAATTAGCCAAAGCAGCAAACCAATAACAAAAAAAGAGAGGTTTAATTTTTTTACCTCAGGGAAAACAAAGAGTGACTATTACTGCTGACTTCATGTAAAGGTGTTTATGTAGTACATGATCGATAGTGTAAAAAAATAAATTCAGACAGACTATTTTGCTCCTACCTGAAAGCCATAATCTTGAATTTGCTTCCAAGACCTTAAAACTGTAGCAAAAATAACAAAAATGCTGAGTCTGCCACACTGCTTATGATTGAATATCAAAAATTCCACTTTCTTGATGATAATCTTCCCAGTGTTTCCTTCTCCTTCCTGTTATCTTGAAAGTAAACGGCATTGAAAGCAAATACAGCATTTGACCAATATTGTCTTTATCATAAGATCTTGTGTTGCAGCGCAATGGATATTGCCTGAGTATAGTTTTGAGAAGTGCTGCTAGTCTGTAGGTCAGCACAGCATCTGAGTTCTTATGCTAAAATCTCTTTACATGACTTGTCCCACTAAGCTGTGAGCAAAATATTGCTGGAGCGGAGACCTGAGAGCTGAATGGGTCAATGAATATCGCACTGCATTCGAATAACAAAGCTTTGAGTTGTGTGCCTGCTTTTGCTGCAGCTGATTAACCAGTCATCTAATCTTTCCATCACTGATTTACCTGGTCTACTTAGGAAATGCACTTACCCAGGTTTTGTGTAGTATTCAGCACACTTGTGTCTCTAAGGAATATTGTTGGAATATGTGGAGGTATTTATATGCCTCCTCCCCACTTTTGTAGTATCTGAACACTTCATATTCTAATACACTTAACTTCCTACATCCCCTCAAATAAGGAAGTACTATTATCCTAATTCTGTATGTGGAGGAGTAAATACAGTGGGGTTAAAGGTTATACAGGAAGCCTGTGGCAGAGTAAGAAACTAAATTTGGGTCACCCAAAGCCTAAACTTTCTCTTTCACTATTAAACAAAATTTCCTCTCAATTAATCAATTAACAGTAGTAAGGATAAAACTTAGCATGCCAGGGCAGTGAGCCCTTAACTATTTGCATTAAAGATTTACAAGGATTTTTAAGAAAAAATTGTACTTCTGTTTTTTTAAAAATTGAAGCAATGCAAAAGCCATTGTGATGAGTAAATTAAAGAGGCGTTTTCAAAACTATCCACAACTTTTCCTTTGTTGTTTTGCAGAGACCATACATGGCCTAATTGTTTTTTAATAAAATAAAAAATTATAAATGACACCCCACAGAGTAAGCATGTTGATGCAGCAAAGCTGTCATCTCAGTGACAACTGCCTGTCTGAAGCCCCCTTTTAGGACTCTGAATGTATGGTTACAAGCTTTGATCCTTGTCTAAGAGTCTTGCATTTCTGCAATTACACTTGAGATAAAAATGACTGCAGCTGAATATTGCAACAAATGTTTAGATTAAAAACAAAAAGCCCTAGGTCTGCTAGCTTGCTCTCAAACTCCTAGTTTCTTTGAAGAAAATTTCGGTCCCATTTCTTATAGGGTCTGATGAGCGGCTCCTGGTTAATCTCTGTCTGTCTCCCTGGTAACAGTCAAAGGAAGCGAAACAGAGGTGGGCAGGGAGGTAGTCTCCAACAACTATTCATGTTATCAGGGTCCATCAGCAGGTGACCGTTTCTCATATCCAGGAACAATAAATACAGCCTGTGGCTAATGGAACAACCACACAGCTTTCTTCAAAAGTTTCAAAGAGAATTAGCTGGAATCCAGACTTTGAAACAAAAGTTTCTCTGAACTTCAAGTCTTACATTTTGACTGGGCATCTGCAATTCTTTTGATAGTTTGCTCAACAATATTTTTTTTATGTTATACAATCTTTATTCAGGCAACCTGTGCATAGAAGTCACTACTATTAGAAATACTGCAGCCCTTTCAGCTATTACATAATTTGCATTAAAATGTTTAGTTGGTGTGATAACAGTAAATAACAGATTACTGTGTTCCTAAAAGCAAGCTGCGTGTATAACTGCATGATAGTTTTTTCAACACTAAGTCAATGAGCAGCTAAGTGTTTGCAAAAAAAGAGAAACCATGGTATAGCAACACTGGGTGCTGTAGCTCACACTTTTGCCAAGGAGTCAACATAGGACTGACCTGAAGCACTTTCCAAGCAACAGTGATTTGCATGTGCCTTTTTAATAACAGCTCTACAAGACTCTTGCTAAAAATGATAAATGATAATGGCTTGCTGTCAAACTGAGTTTCAAGGTGGCATCCTCTCGTGAAGAATATCAAAATAATTAAGTCAGCGCAGAAACATAGCCAAAATCTTGCGCATGCTTAAAAGTGACTTGTGAATGTAGGGAAAAGAAGTGTCAAACTGATAAATTCCTTAGTAAATGATGATGCTGAAACTAGTACAGGCTAAGCAATTTGACTCAGCTAACCTCTTGAATCCAGTGACTGTCAGAGACCAGAACCAGAAGTTCCCCCAAATGATCCTCTTTTCTGACAGAAGATGGCTAACAAAAATGACTGACTGGAGTTCTGGATAATGCTACAGCTTCAGCTCCAGCCTTAACCTATGACAGATAGCAAACAAAGACATTTGTGTGGGTTTTTTTGTTCTCAGAGCCAGCAATAATTCTTCAGCTGTGTCAAGGGCCTTTAGAATCATCATGCTTCATAATTTATGACAAATACATAAAGTCTTGTCATTTCCCTGGGAGTACTTTAGTCAAAACAATAAGGAAACAGTAAAACGAGAAGAAACAGAAGCAATGTAGAAGGGTAGCCACTGTGTGATTCTTGTGACAGTCTGCACCAGTCTATAAAATCAGGGAGTTTCTTCCCCTTCTGCCCATGAATCCTGCAGGTTCACAGCTGAAGCACTTTGCCAGACAGCGTGGAGCAGTAACTTGTGCTGCTCCTTTCCCATGTACTGAGGCCTTAAGTCTCCAGAGTGGTCAAGCCATCAGCCTCCAAATATACCAGTGCACTCACGCAAAGAAAAATTATTTTCTTTAGAATTATAAAATTATGACCCACTGAAAGTCAGCTCACCAAAAGCAAGAAATCCAAAGACAGTTAACTTCCCTTGAGACATAGCCGAGGCTAAAAGAAACTGTAAGGTACAGCTCTGTGTATGGTGGTTCATAAATGATTTACCCCTTGAGAAACCCCAGTAAGAAACCGTGACTCAGAGATGCACAATTATTTATTTCTAAGAAAGTTCCTGTGGAGACAAGGTTTGTTAGGGGAGGTATTAGCTCTTATGAGATCACCCCTCATTATGTCTATTCTGTCTATTAATGGCTCCAGGGGAGCTCTCAAAAGCAGATCTCTCCTTCTGTAAGTCTGCAAGCCTGATTTCAGGTGCGACTGGAGCCCGGCGGCGGCCGAGAGCTGGTGCGAGGGCCATCGCCAGACTGGGGACAGGACTGGGACGCAGGCAGCCAGGGCAGCAGCAGCCCCTCTGCGGGCACCGCCGAGGCCTCTCTTGTGGGAACAGCTAGTGCCTGCCAGATTACTGCTGCTGGATATAAATGTGCTCTTTAGCTTGCGTGCAGGGCTGTAAGCATGCAGCTGTGCTCCCTCCAAAGCATGTCGGGTTGAGAAATTCCCTTTCAGGTACCTAGGCCTATGAAGTCCAAGCTGCCTCCATCCAGAGCCTGGCAAGCAATTCTGCAAGGTGACCCGAAAACATATTAGCAGTTGCTTTCTTTTTTTTTCTTTTGCTTTTTTTCTCCATCAGATGAGATTTTCCAACCCCTCATTATTTGGAATAACAGAGCTGATTCTATTTTGTGGATCAGTCAAGTTTTTCTGTTAGCTGTGAGACAGTCACAGAGAGAAACATCTAAATTATTAAGAGACCAAATACCTTTTCTTAATATATATCTTACGTCACTCAGAAATGTGTGTATAATGCCAGGCCACACATGCAATGGAAAGGGTTCCTTCCCCAGAAATCTTGCCACCTAATTTCAGGTAACAACCAAATGAGAAAAGCACTGCAAAATAATGCTATTATGGACAGAGAGGGATTTGATTAATTTCATAAAATTAAGGGTTGACTTTGTAAAGACATCTACAACATGGATGGATGCAGAAGTCTGCTGCATAAGGGAGGACATTTGTATGTACATTTAAGTTCAGTTTCACTCCTGTTGCTGAATGCCACGGTCACTCTCAGGGTCAGGGATGTCAAGGTGTCTGTAAGATCTCTTGAACCTGTGTGAGCTGTGCACAAGGTGAGTCTCTCTCCAGTTACACCACCTGCCAATAGCCCCAAGCTGTTTTTACAGCTGGGGGGCGGGGGATGGCCAAGGCACAAAATATCCCTAGGCTACTGTGCTGGGTGAATTCCTGCTTCCCTTGCCAATTAAAGGTAATAGTAAAATTCCTATTGACTTCAATGGTAGTTATGCGCATGCATAGAAGTTGGGCTTCCGGCTTAGCTTGGCATATGCTTGAGAGCCAGATCATATGAAAGACCAGTTCAAAGCAGCTTTGCAGTTGGTTTGGAGCATAAGCCTGGCTTCTTCCCTCTGTTTGAGACAGCTTTCTGCCATATTTTTTGTTGCAAAATGATACTAGGAAGAGCCATGTGAAATTGTGGCTCCCGGTGATACCCATATAGATATAGCAAGAACAGGACTTTCACTGAGTTTTAAACAAGGCTCTTTAACTTCTTATGGAATACATGAAGCACCTGACAAAAGGATACTACCGTGAGGTGTTTTATCGGGCCAAATCAGCCTGGTTAGGTATTAGGTTCCTCTGCTTTGAAGTGAGATAAGAGATACCAAGAAACCACATTAATTGGAAGAAACTCAGAGCCAGAAACAAAACATGAAAAGAAAAACGGAGCATTTCTCTTTTTAAATATGTATTTAGATCCTAGAACCTTGCGTGCTGTCATTTTTTTCAGCATATTTAAACAGAAACTGTAATTTTTCCAGTAGCTTAGAATAAAGAAAACAGGTAAGGAGAAATCAGTGGGGGGTTTTCATTGATTTAAGTGATTTCATTGATGCTAGGATTAAGAATCTAACATTTAGGTATAATCACATAGATGACATGCACCACATTGTCTAAGTGTACTACATCTAGCTATAAGCGTAAAAATCTGCTGTTTCTGAACAATGTATTTTAATAAAACATCAGTAATTACTAGCTGCTGTGCTGTTATGAACATTCTTATTTTAATCTATTAATCAAGCCATACATTTTACAATAGATTTAATATTAGTAAATCCACCTGCATGTTATTGATATCTAAAAATGTATTCTAATAAATCATATAATAAGAAATGGAAATAAAAAGGACCACTCATATCTAATTGGAAAAAATGCTTTCATCAAATCTGTTTTTAAAATCTTCTACTCCTTTATCTGTTTCATGATGAAACTTTTCTATTCATAAGAGGTAAGCTACATATTGATCAGATTCTCTGTCACTCCTCAACCTCACCTCTACAGCTAACAAGCTGTTCTTCAGTGCTACACGAAGAATAATAATGACGTACTGTGTCAGTAATTCTGTTTTTTTTTTTAATTTATTATTTAAGAAACTAATACTGGCTTTTATGCTACAAATGGAAAAAGTACACACCTGGTATTTGCTTTCACATATCTTCATATAATTATAATTACTTAATAAAATATGTGAAATACTGAATTATTTGAGCATTTGTAAGGGGAGCTATGTTCATCTGAAATAATAACAAAACTTCATATGCTTAACCATCTTTTCATTTCAAATAAATATCAATAGTCACAGTAGTCCTACAATATTTTTCTGTCAGAAAAGATTTGATCCACCACTGAACTTGAATACATGAAAGGTTCAAGTTCTGTAGCCAGCTGATAGTCAGATACCCTAATCAGTAAAACAATTCTTTACTTTAGGGTGCCTATTGAAATTAATAGAAGCTAAAACTTTTACCATGTCATGGTATAGGGATCTAAATTTCCAGACAGAATGCTATCTTAATATCGTAAGGCTGTTTTTTTATAGTACTAGATGAAATAAAGAAAGTATCTCTCCTACATTGTGAAACAGTGCAAGAGACACGAGCAATTAGCACAAGCAAAACATTTCCACGTGATAAGTCAATCTGGGCTGTTTTTTCTGCCCAGTCAGCAGTGTCTGAAACCAAAGGAGACGCAGCAGCCCTAGGAGACAGCTTGTCTGCCCAACCATCTTTCCAGGGGATCTCTTCATTTGATTTAGAAAGCACACAGCAAGGTTTCTAAGTGTCAAAATTTAATATGCCACATAGCACGCTGCAGCAACCAACGCTGTCAGGCATGTGAAATCCTCTATCAAATCTGTGTCTTTAAGGAACATACTTGTATGCTTTTGTCTCCACCTCCCTGGTTATCACAACAATCGCTTGAGCAGGCAATAAGACCAGGTCTTGTCTCAAGTGATTTGGTAAGCAGTTGATAACCAATGCTTCATTCAGCTCTTGGGGTATATAAGCCACAAGGCTTTCGGTGTGCCCCTATGCTTTGGGGGTTTTGACAACTCCTATCTAGCAGCCCAGGAGTCACTGGAAGATGTTCTGGACAGCAAAGATGCTTGCTTTCGCTCTGAGCAGTTTCCTAAGAATGGCCACAGGCTTTGACATTGGATTATCCACCAAATGTGTAGCGATACCTAAGGAGATGGATATGTGCCACAAGATCGGGTACTCTGAAATGAGGCTTCCCAACCTGATGGGACACACGAGCATGGCAGAGGTTATTCTGAAGTCCACCACCTGGCAGCACCTGGTGCACACTGACTGTCACCCTCACGTGAGGACCTTCCTGTGCTCTCTCTTTCCACCCATCTGTTTAGATACGTAAGTACCACATCACAGTACAAAAATCCAACCTCTTTGCCAGAACAGGGATCAAATCAAATGCGTGTTTATCTTAATCTAAAGGTGGCCTCCAGTCCAATTATTTATCTGAAATAATTTTGTTAACTTTTTTCCTGCTCATTGGAGAAAAATGTACCGCAAACATGTTCCACTTAAACTTTAGTTTGCTTAGGGAGAAAGAATGCTGTTGCCAAATAATGTCATGTTTTATTTTGTTACAGTCAGAATGTTACTCTTGTTTTTAATCTGGGGTTGAACCTAGGTGCCTCTGAAATGAAACACCTATTGTGAATAAAGTTATGCTTTTACCGAATCTTTTCTGAGATAGTAATAAAAAATTTTTAAAAACTTATGACTTAATTCTATAAGCATAGTCCAGTCCATATACAGACCACTTGCATAAAATATGCACAGCTACCCCTTCTAGAACTGTATTATTATTGGAGAATGTTAAATATCAATGAAGATGATGTACTTTGCACAGAAATTACTGTTGAAATAGTTTCATAGTTTCTGTTATCTCTGAGTGAGTTTAACTGATTCAGCCTGATATTTCCTTTGGCGCAGGTTTATCCATCCTTGCAGGAGTATGTGCATTGCTGTTCATGACAGCTGTGCACCTGTGCTGGCCTGCCACGGGCACTCTTGGCCTGACAGTCTGGACTGTGATCGATTCCCTGCAGACGAGGACATGTGTCTGGCATCTCTTGCAAAAGAACATAAATACCTGCACAAAGGTAGATGGAAGATGGGAGAGGGGAAAGGGGAAGGTGGCCATACAGTGTATTCCACAGAATCAAGAAGAGACAATGGTATCTGGTTCCCAGACGGTGTAATTTTGTAGATGGGGTCATGTCAATGCATACTTGTGTATCCTGTTTGTGCATATAGCAGGGGAAAGGGCTAATATTGCAGTGTAATCTAGATCAGATTTCAGCTGGTATTAATCAGCATAGTCTCAATAAAATAACATGTAGATAGTCTAGTAAATGGAGGAAGGTGATTATCATCCTGCACAGATACAGTCTGTATCATATCCACTACAGCATACTTGATTTATTTTGCAGTCTATTTATAAATTTTTCAATGGCCCTTATCACTGTGGGGTCTGATAAACTCATATACACAATGAATTGGTCTTAGATCAGCTCAGAAAAGTTGGGAGGAATTATTATATGATTTTCCTTAGGGAAACCTGAGACACTGTGAGATTGATGTTCAAATCCTCAAATGTGCTCAGGCTTATTAACTTCTGTAGAAAAGAGTAGAAACTGGTTGATATTGGCACATCCAAATTCATATATTCACAGCCCTAGTCCAGCTGAACCCAGGATCACTAACAGAATTGTTCACCTAACCTGTTCCCTACCCACCATAGCTGTCTAAAAAATAATACAGCATTTGATGCTGATGACTGACTTTGTCAGTCTGAACAAGGACTGAACAGGCATGGAAAACTAAATTCCTTTTCATCACTAGCCATGTTTTCAGGGTAGCATGCAGACATTTACATTATCACTGTCCATTTGCATATTTTCTTTGTCATACCTATGGCTAAAAAGTGGGCTCCCAGCTTTCCCAGCCGCAAAGTAACGCAAAAGATTCTAACAGGTAATAATGCGACTTCAATATTTCTTACCAGTGCTGCCAAGGCCTGCGTGCCAGACCTGCCCAGCAGTGGAAGAATTCTTTACACACAAAAGAGTACTTGAAGTTTTCTGTGACAATAACTTTGGTAAGTTCTTGCTAATATGACTGCTATTAAAGAAACTAATAGCTCTTCTAAAATGCTTTAAAATTAGGATTAAAATAACTGGCAGTTTCTGCTGAGATTTCAAAGTCTAAATCCTGAGAGTTTGGTTGCTGACTTAACCAACCCTAGGTTATTTTTTAGACTATGTTCTTTCTAAACAAAATATAAGGAGGATTTATTTTGCATGAAAGGTTTTTTTATGATCTATTTTACAACCAAGTAGCTTTTCTATTCTTGTCTGGTTGGATACATTGTAAAATGGAAAATATGTGTGGCAAAAGCAGCCAAATAAGAAGATCTGTCTTATTAGTGGTTAAACCCAAAGTAAGAGTCCTTGTTACTTGTATGCATGAGTTGTATTAATGTCACACAGCTTAATCAAAAGAAGACTCAGAGAATTATAACAGTAAAAGAAATTTCTTTTATAACAGTAAAAGAAATTCTTGCCTCATGTTGTCATATTGGAGTGACAGGCAATACTTTTGAGTTTGCCCTAGAAACTTCCTGCAAAGCCCTTTGAAGTCAATGCAGACACTCCTAGTGATAGATCAAGTGTTGGTAGAGTTAAGTGGGAGAGGTAGATGCCTGTAATGAAAAGGGAATAGCTAAAAAGGATGTTATCAGCAAGAATTACCAGCTATTTTTGCTGAATGGTTCATAACATCAAAAAAGTGAGTTTCAGTAGAATTGCATGGGTGACTTGGGCTGCCTTCTGATGTTAGAATAACACTTAGAATATCTAATTAATAAGCTTAGAATATCTAATTATCCACAAAGTCTAACATACGCCGTGACGATAAAAATATATTAGTCATCTTCAGGAAAATATTATGTTTTCTTAGTTGCATGATTCAGTGAAAAAATTCTCAACAACATAGCCTTTATTTAAAAAATGTTTTAAAGTGTATATTGCTGCTGGAGAACACATCACCATACTCTATCATCATAAATTACAATAGTATTTTTAAGGAATTTTCCCACTTTAACTGGTAGTGTTTCTTATTACATTTGAGTAAATGGAGTGATTTACATGTTTTCTTTTTTTTCCTTAGCAGTGAAAGTAAGGCTGTCCAAAAAGAGAACAGTACTCAGTAACCAAGAGTATAACATTGAATGTCGAGTGGAATTCATTATCCAGGGGTCACTTCTGCCTTATGAAACGCAGAATATGATACAACAGTGGCTGCTTATCAATGAAAACTGCACAGAAAGGATGACTCAGACCCATCGTCCTATGGTGTATCTCCTTGTGGGGAATATTGAAGAGGGTGTCATTTTAGTAAATCAAGTTTATCGCTGGCAGAGGAGGGACTCCCAGCTGACTTTGGCCACTCAGAAGTGGAGATACCATAAATGCTTGTAAATATTTATCTTATTATCTGTAAAAAAGATTATTACACTTCTCATGCCAAACCTATCTTGTAAATAGAAATGTACTATAAGCGGAATGTAAAGTCTTCTTTTCCTTTTAAAATGTATTATAAGTTGAACTCAAACTCCATGTAAGCAGGCCTATTTTCTCAGGTGTTCCAGCTGTTCACATCAAGTTTGAACTTGGTCAACCACATAAAAATGTTTCTTTATTTCAAAAATGTTTTAAAATATGTATGAAACCTGATGTAAAACAGTTTTAATTCAGATCATAGCCAAGTACATTTAATGTAGTTTTCCGTACTGTTCTTCCTGCCATTTTCTCGGAGTTACCTACATTTTTCCTTAATGTTTACTTAATCCACTTCATTTTCTCCTATTAGAGTATTGTAAAAGAAGGTGGCCCTCTGCTGGTCACTTTTGCAGGAATCAAAATAGAATAAATAGGAATAAATAACTGTAAACACTCCGTGGTTAGCCCCTAACCACAGTAAGATTTGGTTATTTGGTGTCATTTTACAATGATAGTGTTGACATTGTCTCAGTGGTAACATGAGAGCATAGGCTAAATGCATTTTTGAATATTTTTCTTCTTGAGTGACCATCCTGAACTTACACAGTTCAACTGGAATCTCATCAGCCTCCTCTAATGAATTGTCCATTTTCATTTTCCTAGCTGAAATAAAGCATTAGACACATTAAAAAAGTCAATTCAGGAACGTTACTAAGAAAACTGTAGGGGGTTAAGGGAATGATAACAATTCAAGAAATGCAGAACATTACAATGGCCACATATTTGGCATCCTCAGTTGCAGTGCAATATTCTGAGCTGCTACCAAAGAGCACATGAAGATAGACAAAACTTGGCTTAATTTTAGTTTACTTCCATAAAGATGCGTAATAGTCGCAAAACCAGGTAACTGACAATATGTAAATTAGAAGCTGTTTCAGTAATATAGTGTCTGTTGTTGTTGTATTTTTTGAAACAAATACTGGAAAAGTTTATGGCCAGCAGCTTTCTAAAAGGCCAGTCTGTGTTCCTGTCCTCAGTGAATGTAGGCCTGTGCACACGCTCCTGATGACACTTGCTCCATCACTTCCTACCATGAACTGGAAAACTAGTAGAAACTGAGGAAAAAAGAGAAGATGAAACAACCTATATTCAATTTGTATTGCATAACGAAGTTACAGTTTAGAAGAAAGTAGGTTGTTCAAAAGCGCAGTTCATTTGATCCTGCTGAGTCTGTGTTGGTCTCTGCTGGTAAAAGAGTAAATATTTAAAGGCGGCTGTCGCTGTTTACGTACGCCAGCTGCTCCAGAGGGCGGCTGGTGCAGCTTCGTGTCAGCGTGGCGTGCGGACCCAGCAGCGAGTGACCCAGTTACGAAGTGCGGCAGAAACAGCAATAACCAGGTTTTGCTGTGGAAGATACAGTTTCTGAGAATTAGATTCTCGTTCCTCTCTAAAAATAAAGGAATAATAGTTTTAGCTCATTTTTTAAATTTCCTGTTCCTTTAGAGTTCAGGGGTTTTTGCTCTTGGGTTTGTTATACACTAAAAGCTTAATAAAATAATTCTAGTTCAACTGTCATTGGCATTAAAATACAATTTGGATTGTCAGGCCTGCTTTACAGAGCCCTGACAAAGTAAGGGGGCCTTACAGCAAAGATAATTTTTATTTATGTCCAGTTTAAGACCTTCCATTATATACCAATGAAACGTAAAGCAGCATTAGAGCCAGTGAAAATGAAATCTAGGAGGTTTTGAGAAATTGTCACTCCACAAGCGTCAGAGAAGTGCTCATAAGAGAAATGCCCGTGGAAGATTTACCTCCAGAGCAGGCTTTGCAACACGTCTTCTCCTAGCAGAGGGGGATTTCTTAGAACATGTCACAGTGATACCTTGTAATTTAAAAAATACAAATGCTGCCATTCACTGATGATGATAACTACAATTACAGTGGGTAGAGCCACCAGTCCTGGACCAGGATTCTGCTTTCGCAAAAAAACAAAAACAAAAAAACCAGAAAAAGCAGAATAAAAGGCAGTCTCACCCCAGGCATAATCGCCCAACGCGCCTCGCCTGTGGCTTTCTGCGCTGGTTTAGTCCCGCGGGTTCAACCCACGCCAGGCGGTAGCCGCCGCCTCAGGCCCAGGCGACCCTCGCCGGGCACGCCCCCCGCCGGGCACGCCCCCCGCCGGGCACGCCCCCCCGCCGGGCACGCCCCCC
>NW_020450817.1:126056-145654 GCF_003343035.1 Apteryx rowi
GGGGAGGCCGCCGCCGCCCTCGACCCGCTGCGGGGCCCGGCGGAGCCGCCCGGGGCCGCTGCGGGGCCGGGGAGCCCCATATCAGGGCGCTTCGGGGTGACAGGCTTCCCCAGCGGGTGTGAGGCAGAGGAGCCGGGGGGGCCAGGTTTGCTCCTCGGCCTCGATAAGGTGCCTCAGCGGTTCACTGGGCATTTTAATTTCTTTAAAAAGTTTTTTTCCCCCCTAAATAAATGTCTCTTTTGCATCTTTTAAAAGACCTATAAAAAAGTTGTAAACATAACAGGTCCCTGTAACTGTGGTATCTATGGTATATGCAATCATATTTTTTAAATGTTGTGGGTTTATAGTGCAGGTTTTCACAAATACCTCATTTCTCATCAGCCCTCACAGGTAAGTGGCTCTGTGTCGTAGCTGAGACAGGAAGATAAGTCCAGGCCGGTGCTCAGAGCCTCAGCAGTGTTCATAAGGCCCTAACAGGGGCTAGAGGCACTTGGGGAGATTGTCCCATCCTTTTGTCTGCACCACAAATACCTGAAAATTCAGACAAGCAGGAAGTCTGCCTGTGCATGATCCGGTTTCGAGATCAGTGCCATGACTTTTGCACTGCTTCCTCACTAATCAATCTTGACAGAGTTCCTCCTAAACGATTTTCTTTGATTTCATTTTGTAATTACAAAGCCTGAAGTGCAAAATTGTCATACAAGCAGATACAGTATGTACGTATATTATCTTCTCATTAAGTAATATAATAATGTTTTAATGTACATTTACTGCTTGCCTGAAATATGTGTCTTGGGATTTTTATCTTGTTTTGTCTATAGCAATGGCTTCAGGAACAGCATTGATTTATGATGAGGAAATGACCAGTCATAAACTACTTTGGAATGAGTAAGTCAATAACATCTTGTCCTTTTTATGAATAGATTCTTATTAGGGCTTCTAAGAGAGGTATCATGTAAATATAATTTTGTCTCAGTTTACATGAAATACCTAGTGACAGATATCCTGTCACTTTCTTCATAAATAGAAAATCTTTCCTTTTGTAGAAAAACTTTATTGCCAACTTGTGTCCAGATGCCGTAATGAGAATCTGAAGCTGGATTTGACAGGCTGTTGGCCTTCGGTCCAGTAGGCCTTAATAAGAAGTGTTTAGTTGTAGGCATCTGAGTAATCCTCTGAAAAAAGTACTTTAAGCTAATTAAATTGCTTATAAAGCTGAAATGTAACAAAATTGGGACCTTGGGAAAAATATGTAGGTATACTAACAGAAACCCTTTTTCTAGTAGTTTAGTGGTAGATTCACTGTTGCCCAGATTAGACATGGATAAATACCACTTTCCTAAATTTTAGATAAATTAGACCAATATCTTTGATACTATGCTCAAAATAGAAGTTCACTCCTCTCCCAAGCCAACTTCTCCTCTGTTGACCTTTGTCTTAACCTACTGCTTTTCATTTCAGTTCAGTTTTGGTGTGTTTGTAGTAAGTGTTGGTAGTCTCAGTAGTGAGAGAGGAAAGAGAGAACAATGCTAATGTGTTTCTTTTTTTATTTAAGAACTATATACATTATTTTTGCTTATGTATTTTATAACCAATTGTTTTTTGGCTCAATTCCAAACTAAAGAGTGCTTGAAGATGTATTTACTCTCACATCTTTTTATGAGGATAACAAATCTTCTTACAATGGGAAGTTTCAGCCTAAGCATTATGAAATGTATTTGTAAGCCATGCTGATTTGGTATGATAGTAATGTGATTATTGCTTATTTTTAGTCCAATTTGTGATATCGAAGTGCCAGAAAGACTGTCATTCTCTTATGAGCAGCTTAAATGTTACCATCTTGTGGAAAGATGTGTCTGTGTGCCTGCCAGAGAAGGAAGCGAGGAGGAGATCCTGTTGGTTCACAGGTCTGAAATTTACCTTCCTCACCTTTCAGATTAATTCAGTGAAATAACAGACCCTCATACCTCCAGATCGTATTTTCCTCCATTTGTAAAAGTCTGATCCAAAACTCAATGACTTCCAGAAATTTCAATGGAAGATAAGTAATGCTGAGTGTAGTGTAGGTGCTATTCCACTAAATCCCCTTTCTCACTTTTTGAATTCTCTTGAGCTATGAATGTTGATTTATGCACAGCATGAAAAGTAATTTCTAATAAAAATTGGGAAAAGACCTAAAAAGGACCAAATAATGGGTATTTCTTTAGAAAGATTTTCTCCTCTTTCTTCCAAACTTCTCTGAGGTAGAGTTAACCAAAAAGAAAAGCTTTGCAGCTAATTTTCTGGGGGGAGTTCAGAGGGACAGCAACATGCCTGTTCTGAAGCCATGGCGATGAAGTCTGCTCTGGTGTTTGTCGCCTTTGTGTGATGATTCTGCAACGGACGTGCATGTTGTTTGTGTGCTTGTTTTCCCTTCTTAGCAGGTAGCAGCAAGGGTAGACTTCTCCGAAAGGGAAGGGGAGTTGGGAGCAGAGCAGGGTGACAAGACAGGCAGAGGCAGTGGCCTCATGGATACTAACAGTACCCGAGTGAGGTGCACAGTGCAGGTCCCAGGATGGTAACCAGGTTCAGCCAAGAGTCTGGATTGCCAGACAAGTCCATAGTGACAAGTCTGAGGTCAAGCTAGGGAGTCTGTCCTCGGGTCAGGGTCCAGATCAACAGGGTTCATGGCCAGGCATGGACATTGCTGCAGCACAGCTGCAGTGTAGCCAAGGGTGAGAGCCTTACCTTAAAAGCAGCTCCTAAGGGAAGGAGGGGGAGTCCCTGCTGAGATTTCTTAGCAGAGCGGTTTGGAGGGGGCCTCCGCTGAGGCTTCTAGCTCTTTCTTTCCTGGCCACCAGCTGTACTATCTCTAAATTGCTCCTGAACCCAGCAGCCAAACCCCCAGGAGGGGAGGGATGCCTTGACACTTGTAGTGAGACCATAGCTTGATCCTGAGGCATGCTTAAAATAATTCAGCTTGCAGAATGGTATTTTTCCTCAGACAGTACTTGTTCATTAGAATGCAATTAGTGCCATATACAAATAAAAAATTATGTTAAATATATTGCTGATTGGGTACTAAAGAGACTTGATTACTATTCTCACTTCCTGTTAGATGACTTGAGATAGATTATTTCACTGAGTCTTGTCTTGGTTTCCATGGATAAGCTAGAGATAGTAGTGCTTTCTCCTTTCTTTAGATTTTAAACTAATCACTAAACAAAACACTTTTAGACTGAAACAGACATATAAGTGACAAATATATAACTACTATGGAAGTGTTTTGTATGTGTTCACAGTTAGGCTGAGGCTGATGGTGAAGTTCAGCTAGTAATTATACAGCCATTCAGGTTCTTGTCATTTTAATCCGTTAACTCATTCATTTTGAAGCCACTGTTTTGCTTTATTTCTATCAGATGGCAGCAGTGTGTCTCATTCTGTGTGGTGAAATTCTGGTTGCTTTGGCATTGGCAACCAAGAGGAACAAACATATGGTCATTATATTCTGAGCTATGGCACAGATAGGAGAGTAGAGGCTATCGGCCTTCTTTATATCGCACTAGACAAGAGCAGGAAAGCAGTGGCAGAGAATGGGTGAAATGTTGATTCCAGTGCCTTAGGACTTAGTGCACTCTTGAACTAGTGAAAAGAGGAAGATGATACACACCTGGTAAGGGACTGATTCAAATACCTTTTTTCCATCAGGGTCATAATGTACACTGATGACTGTCAAAATCATAATTTAGTTCTCGTTGGAGTGGTAACTATATATATGATATATTGCAAAATAGACTGTTGCATGATGAATGAACAGTCTTTTTATGATAGCAAGACTCATTGCTCTTACCACTGGAAAAGGGAAAAGAATGTTCTCATATTCTTTTAACAAACAAGAACCCGTGCTTTCTTAGCTAGTCCTTGTTTTCTTCACTACATGCTGCAACTAACATTCCAGAGTTCCTGTTGGACTTATGAAGTCTCACAAAAAAACATTTTAACATAAATTCTGTTACTTCTCATTACATTTTGCATAAAAAAAATCTTTATAGGTATATTTGCCTAGTTAAATGGTGTGTTAATTTCTTTCTCTCCTCTGCAGTTCAGAACACTTGGAAGTTGCAAAAAGCACCCAGACAATGAATGAAGAGGAACTGAAAAGAGTCTCTGGGAATTATGATGCTTTTTTCTTTCATCCGGTGTGCAAGTTAAACTGCTTCTTCTTTTGGGAGTTACAAGCATTTGTATTATTGTGTCTGAATGGCACTTTTCCAAATAGGGGAAAACTGGCAATACGTTTTTTGCTGTTTAAATACACTTGGATGTATTTATGGTATTACTATATCTGTTTCAAGTTTATTATAATGCTGTAATTTAAATTGGTTAAGTGTTCTGTCATCTATTCTCTAATTATATCTTGCCAGTATAGCACACTTACCAATGTTATCTCCTTATTTTAGTCAGTTAGCCACATCATTGAAGACCATTAGTGACCCGCAAATCACATTTTGTTAACAGTCACTCTAAAATGCTGTTTCAGGTAAAGGAGCGGAAGTCTTTTGTACTTTTCTTCTGTAAGGTTTCGTACCTTATTTTCAAGGATACCATGTCATTCCACTAGTCAATTCAATATGTCCATCTCATGTTTCCTATATACTCTAGAGAGACTGTCCTTATAAAGGATATGATGATCACAAATAAACCTAGTAGAAATCACGTTAGAATTTATGCTGTAAAATTCTGCTTTCAGTTACCCGCATACAACTTCAGTAGAGTAGACCTATGTCAAGACAACTTGCCGTTGTGGTGCAAAGTATGTCATGTATGATTAGTTTAAAAACAAGCTGGCGAGTGATTGATGATAACCATGAGATTTCATTTTTTAGAGCACTTACCGCTGTGCCAGAATAGCAGTAGGAGCAGGTTTGCAGCTGGTAGACTCTGTGATGTCAGGAAAAGTGTGCAATGGAATGGCATTAGTAAGGTAAGAAAATACCTGAGAAAGTCTTTGCTTTTCAGCAAAATTTCCTTTGTTGTGAATAACCATGTAAAACTTTATTTTAGGCCTCCAGGTCACCACAGCCAGAGGAATGCAGCTAATGGGTTCTGTTTATTCAACAATGTTGCTATTGCAGCAGAATATGCAAAAAGAAAATATGGTCTACAGAGGTAAGTGCATGGTTGACTCTGGAGAAGCTTTTCATAGGTGTATTCAATGGCATTTAGATACCATTTGATACTGTACTATTTTAGATTAACATCTAGAGTTTCTTGGGTGTCATGTACCTTTTCTGTATGAAAATCATCTCTGTTCATCTGTACCTCCATTAGACTGGGATGCTGTGGTTATTCCATTCAGTATTTTCTTTTACTGATCTATGCAGAATCCTAATTGTTGACTGGGATGTGCACCACGGGCAAGGAACTCAATATATATTTGAAGAGGATCCAAGGTTTGTAGGATGTTTTGTTTATTTTTATGTTAGATAGTTATATATTGTTTGTCTTAACATTCTAGAAATAGAAAATCTTGCAGAATGCCTTTCATTCTCTTGGCTGTTTTAGTTACTATATCATTCACTTTTTATTTGTTATCAAATGGGGAAAAAATCTAACAAAAAGAAATATATAAATCTACCCTAAAGAGTAGCACAGAATGAGCAATATGACTACCTTGGTTTGTCAGTGGAAAAATCTTGTTAAGCCAGTGTTCGAGTAATCTGTCTATTCTGCCTATTCAGGAATCTCTCTGTTCAAGTACTCACGTAATAGTTGGACAAAACCCATTAGTTTTATATTGCTTTCTGAAAAGCTATAGAATTAGGTTCTTGAAACAAGTCTCCTTTTCTGAAAATGCCCTGTGTTTCATCTTAAAGGAACTCATACAAGAAATCTGTAGCAGTTGTCCTAAGTTAATTTTGGTATAGGACCTACTATACGAATTTTCACAGTTCTGGTCTGTTCAGAGAGCTAAGGGGAAAGGAGGATTCTGTTTTCATGCTTTCGGTCAGTAGGGCCTCCAGGTTCAGGATATAATGTCAGTCTTGGCACATTTTCATCACGTTTTATTTGTTTCTTTTGTCTTTCAGTGTTTTGTATTTTTCCTGGCATCGCTATGAACATCAGGAATTCTGGCCATCACTCAAGGAATCTGATTATGATGCTGTAGGTCTGGGACGAGGAAAAGGAAGTAATATAAATTTGCCTTGGAATAAGGTAAATATTGTTTACAGCATAAAAAGATGAATGCAGCAGCTTTATTTCTTATACATTAGGTAACACTTTTTCTGAAAAGTGCACTGCTTCACTTACTTGGCAGATGTCACGGCACAGTGCACCTCATTTCTGTTGCGGAATGTCTGTTGAGAAATATGTCTCAGAATGTGATAATGTTTTTTTTTTTTAAAAAAAAGGGAGAGAGAGAAAAATATGTATATATTCTGTTTTCACCAATATCTTGCCTAGACATCAAATCAGAAAGTGTTTCAGGATATGGTTATATCCATCATTGCTCAGCAGAGAACTGAAGCTCATACTCAAGACCAAAAATGATGGAAATTAATGTACTTTACTTAAATGGATTTTGTTTAATTGGCTTCTTAAAGTTTCTTCATCTTTAACTCTTGATACTGTCTTTCCATAATGTCTCGAAGAACCTTAGAAAATCTGTTATTCTGACAGAAGAATATGACCTTTATTATATTTTTATTAATACATATTATATATCTTTTTACATGTTATTGACATATTATTTGCATATATGTATGTGTATTTGTATTTTTTAATATTATTTAATATTATATGTTATTATATTATGTTTTGCAGGTTGGCATGGGAAATTCAGATTATCTTGCTGCTTTTTTTCATGTCTTGCTTCCAGTGGCTTTTGAGGTAAATTTTTTTTTTGCTCTGTTATTTGAATAGTGAAACCAAAGACTATTTCCTAAATACATTTTAAGCAGGTACCTTTGAATATTTTGTAGAAGTGCAGTACCTACCAGTAATGCAAGTAATACTTTATTTCTGCTGGTATGAATGATGTCCAAATGAACTAAATATTTATGAAATGTTTAATTTTTAAATATTCAATATAAAGATCTGTAACTTCTCCAGCAGGAGTTAGAGGCAATCTTTGCTTTTATTCAAGAAGAGTTTTTATTCCTGTTTATGGTCTAGTTGAAATACAGTTAAACGTGGTATAGTTGAAATCCAGTACAAAGTGGAAGATAGGACTTAAGAATGGAGACAGCTATCTCTCTGTTTTACAACAGTTTGATCCTGAACTGGTTCTTGTGTCCTCTGGATATGATTCAGGAATTGGAGACCCTGAAGTAAGTAACTTGCTGTGGCCTTTGTGCTGTCGGTCATAAATCTGTTTGTAAAATATTTCTGCATCTTAAATGTCTAGTGATTGCTAGGTGGAATTCACTTTGACTAAACAAGTGTTTGAGTCTTTAAGTGACTCCAGCTCATTAAATATTATGATGAGACTTGTAAAGACCAGATTATCCCCTGTGTGTAATTTATATGTTGTTTTTTGCACCTTCCTTTAAAACGGTTGGTTCGGCATTTTTGTTAGATGCATACTATCAGAGATAAGTGTTCCAGTATTTCAGATTGTCAATTTTTGTCTTTTTTTTACTGACATTTTGAGTCAGGGTTTCAGCTCTTACTAATAATTTTCTTTGTTTTAGGGTCAAATGAATGCCACTCCTGATGTTTTTGCCCACCTTACCCACTTCCTGATGCAGCTAGCTAATGGAAAGCTGTGTGTTATTCTGGAGGTAAGCTTGCTGGGGAAGGGTCTTTGTATTAGAGCCATATAGGCCTAGCTAGACACTAGAAAGACAAACCTCTTAACAAAATAATTTATTCTTTTTATATTTCTTTTGAAAATCAGTAATGAGTATGATTTGACAATGCTCTTACGCATTGAAAGAAATGTACATCTTAAAAACTGATGTTTTTTAATTTGTAATTTTGAAGCGAAGGAGCCTGTACTAATTGTTCAAAAAACACATCCTCCACAGGCGCGTTCAATTCTTGTGCACAGTGACTAGACTGCTGCTCTGGACAGTCTCAAACTCATTTAAATGTATTTGATGAATAAGCTGCATTATGGATGTTTTTGCTGTATCAACATTTTTCCCCCTCCCAATGCTGATGATGTAACTGCTCTACTGGTGGTGTGCAGGAAGCGGTCCACCATCCCCAATCTAGCAGTCTTAAATCTAGTCCTTCTTTGACTTCTGCCAAACCATCAGGTCAACTAGATCTTAAAGTGTCAGGCTATGCAGTATTTCCCTTGTACTGACATTTTAGATGACAGTGATAGTATTTGCCTTCTAAGGAATCTTCCACAAGAATTGTTGAAGGTGGCATGTCATGGATAGGATTAGGGAAGGGATATATTTCCAGTGTTTCCATGGCAAAGTAAGAGTTTCCAAAGCTGATCCAACCATGCTAAAGTGAGTTGAATCATGTGACACCAGTGAAGTTCACCAAGTTGCCTCTTAACTTACTGTTTTCAGATTGAAAACTATTGACTTTAGATGCGTTTGTGTATAATTTTCCATTTCTGCAAATTCAGATATATTTCAAAAGGTTATCTTATTTCCCACAATGCTTTTCACATAAATTTTACAAGTATTTGTTATGTGGCACAATTTTTTTGTTTGTTTTTCTAGGGTGGATACCATTTGAAGTCACTGTCTGAATCGGTCTGCATGACTGTAAAAACTTTGCTTGGAGATCCTGTACCTCAAATAACTGGGGAAATGGCACCTTGCCTAAGGTAAGCCTATAAAGAATTTTACAATATCTCATGTACTTATCAAAGAAACTGAAGATGTACATGCTTCAAACATTTTGCTGAAACAAGATTTTAATATGATACTTTATAATATACTATTTTCTGCGAAGTGTTGAGACCTGTGGTGCTAAGGTAGTCAACTGTGTGGAGCTATACTGAGATAATTAAACTTTGGGCTCAACTTCTTTTTTGAGATAGTAAAATTGCCTTTGCACAGTAGTGCGTCTGACCTAGTAAAGCATTCTGAACCTTGGGCCTGTACCAGTCTCACTTCTAAATAGTGTCTTTCTACATCTTTCTGTACTATCTTCTGCACACCTCCAAGTATCCTATCTTCAGTCTCTCTCCTACCTCAGTAGCTGTCCTGTGACTTTCCTCAGCAGTAATATCCCTCTTGCATTTGGGTGGGTAGAAGGCAGCACCTACTGGTTGGCTGTATTATTTAAATTAAAAACTCAGATCAGCCAGGGAAGCAATGTCGATGTATACAGGCCTCTGGGCAGAGTTGGGTTTGTAAGCTCTGATGGTCAAAGCTGGTTATTTCAACCTGGGTATCTCTGTATTGCACTCCCAGTACATCCCATAGTACCTGTATCATCAGCTCTTTTACTCCTTTACCAACTGTAGTATTTCAGGTTGTTACCATCCTTGATAGTAGAGATTTAATTACATATTCATCTTGTTATATCAGTCCAGCCCCAAGCAACTTACAGATAATCTCCAAACATACGAAATTTGTCCTAGATTTAACATGACCTGAATTATGTTTGTATGATAGCTAGTGTAATGGGAGCCATTGCTTATAGTGCTGCAAATAATAGTGGTAACAGGAAGGAGAGATTTCAACACAGAGAATATCAAGGAATGTGATTTACTTAGTTTCTGCCCTGCTTTGAATCTTCCTTAACAGATAATTTTGCTGTTGCAAAGCCTCATTGGTTTAGCAAGGGCTCTCTGAGGGTTTGGATGAATCTAATTGCACCTTGACGTTCTGTAGTTTAAATCTCTGACGGAACAAAGAGTAACAAGTGAAATCCTGCCTTTCCTGAAGTCAGGGAGACTTTTATCTCCTCAAACAACAGTGTCAGGATTTCACTCAATGTGTGTAAATGTGCACTTAAAAATCAGTTACTGTATGTGTTCAAAATATATTCTTCACTTTTTTTTTTTTTTTTTTGACTCTTTCATCTAATCTCTCCAAGTGATTTGCCTGTTGATTCGCATGCTCTGTTTTTCTGTTCTGCATTTTTGGAATAGACCAGAGTTTGTTCATTTTCAGAGGTTTTTTTTCATTGGGGTGAATCATGTTCTCCGTACTTTCATTATTGCTGATGTTGTTAATTCTGTTTCTTTTGTAGTGCTATTGAATCTATTCAAAATGTGAGAGCAGCACATAAACCCTACTGGAAATGTTTGATGTATGAAGGTAATTACTCTTCTCTTTCTTCAAGCAAATGTGATCAGTAAACAGACTCATACTGAAACTCAAAATGATTAAAATTAATGCCAGTGGGTTATTCATCAAATGACTGATGAAACACTGAGGCTTCATTCAGGGTTAAATCCACAGCTGATCTGCAGTGGTATTGTTTAGTTGACTTCTGAGTGAAGCTGGTAAACATCAGACCAAAAAATACTCCTTTGATATCTTTTTTTTTGAGGATTCTGTATTCTGTGCCAAAACTATGGGCATAGGATTCTTGATCGTTTAAGACCTTTTCACTAGATTAAAATAAATGCATCAGCACTGGAGAGTAACATCTGTGGCAAGAAACATTGCACATGGAAATAAATATGCACACTACTAATATAAATGTACTCTGTTTTGTAAGTAAATATAGCTAAATATTAACACTGATCAGGAATTAATACATGTGAAACCCCTCATTGTTTTTCTTTTTTCTCTAGACACATCTTTTTTACAAAATCTGAGCACCAAATCACACCTACTAGAGAAGGTTAATACAAATCCCTCCACAGAACACGAGTCTAAGATAACCAACAAAGATGAAATGGTCAAAGTAGAAAGGTTTTTGGAATTGCACATGAAAAATATTCTATTTCCAGTGCCTCCCATCAAAACAGCAGCAACAATTGAGTCTGAAGCTTCAGCACATTTGCTCCCACTATCCGTTCGTGTGGTGAAGGAAATGGACATGAATGAAGTTAAAGCTCTTGTCAGGTTGGCCCTATTTGTCTAATTCTCAACATAATTATGAGCACGAGAGGTTTTGGCACAGACTGTCATCGAGTTCCGTCTCTGCCATGGTCTTTTTTGGCCTCAGTCTACTCAATCTTAGCCAGAGTTTCTCCCTCTGAAAAATGAAGAAATTGGTGTTGGTTACCACTCATATCCTTAAAGCCCTTTGTAGAAAGAGCCAGAATGTCTTAGAGAAAATTATTTCAAGGGTGATAGAGCAGTTAATGCAAGCATATTCATTTAGAGAGAGGTTTTGTTAGGAAGGTCTCTTAAAGCTCTGTGGTCGCTTTTAGCTAAAAAAACACCCAAACTGGCCTGATCTGAGAAGCTCAACTTTTTGACTTAGAAAGTCCAATTCTGATAGAACTCTATTTCCTGAATATATTCAGACATTTATATTTTTCTTTCGAGTGCAAAATGGAAACAGGTTTAGTGAGTTCAGGATTGTCTGGCAAGAGCATTATCATCTTCCTGCTAGAGCTGTCTTCAAGAATTGTGCAGCACACAAAATGTACCCTATCGGTACTACTGCAAAGTACCATGTCAGTGTCCTCTTCAAAAGCACTGGATTTTTGTCCTTAACCTGGTTTTTCTTCATTTAATTTATTTTACAGTGCCTTTTATGCAGACCTTGTGAAAGAGGATGAAACTTTGCTTTCTCTTGGGAGTATGTTGGCTGTCCTAGATAAAATACTTACGAAGCAGGTAATAATAATCTGATTATTTGGGGCTGGTTTCTTCTGATTTCAACTTCTACTGTTTTGTCATCAATAGATTAGTTACTATGTCCTTCGCAACCCTGCTAGTCTTAGCTAGATTGTTCTGAGTTACAAGAGTGTGTATGCAAGATCAGAAAAGATTTAGGAATCGTTGTTAACTCCAAGATATTTTTCTAATGATCTTTGGGCGATATATCGCCCTGCTTTTCTGCAGCCACAGCAGATGAGGCAGTAAGAACCTTCTCATCACCCTTAGATACATGGGTGAGCCAGATATTCACTCTTGCAGTTGAGGGGAGCAGGAACTTTTCTGTCAAAAAAACACCGAGCAGCAGCAAGAAATTTGAGCAAGAAACGTCACAAATTATTCCTGTCCTAGTGCTCAGAGTTTTGTCTTTTGTCTTGAATGATACCTATATACAAATAAAAAATAGAAACATTTTTTACAAATAGAAATGGCATGGTATTGTGCAGCACTAATTATTCCTGAATAAAAAAAATATTTTCTAGGTGTGCAATGGAATTGCAGAATCACCCACAGCTTCTGTTTCTGTTGCTGTTGCACTAAGACATTCTGTTCGTTTTGGATTTCAAAGGTGAATTTGTGTCTTTTGCATTTGGGGCCCTTTGACAAAACATAAAAATATGATAAAAGTGTATAAACTATTGCAATTTGTCTTTGAAAAGCTTCATTTTTAAACAAATAGCACCTCCAAAGGCATAGCGTTTTCATTTTCATTTAATGCAGTCAATATTGTCTATACTGCCAAAAGCCTCTTGTCTTACCAAAGGCAAAACACTTTTAAGGATTACTGCTGTGCTAGCCCAGGCTTTCTGTGTCAGATTTTGATTGTCTTTTCCCTGAGGGCATTCCCCCCCCCCCCTCAGTGTTTGACAGGAGAGAAGGCATTCACTTGAGCTGTCCTGGATATATTTTCTTTATATTTCTAATGGACCAAGTACAGAAACAATTTCCTTTTTTATGTATCTAATCTACATGCAAACTCCTTTAAAAAAAATAGCACTAACTTAAAAAAATTACTCATAAATGTAAGTGTATGTATACATGATTTTACTTTGTATTCTGCAGAGTGCTTTGCATATTTGTTGGAGACATGGAAATCATACCAAACACAGAAGATGGGTAAGGTTTCTCTTTATGTCAGGGAATCAGATCCCAAATACTTTATAAATGTTCCTAAGTGTCTCTGTGCGTGATGAAGTGCACTAAGGAATCACTCAGGAACTGATGTTTATTAATTTTAACCTGAGACACAATACAAAACATCCCCAAATATATCTCTAAAGACAAACCTCTATTTCTAAATGGCACCTCATGAGTTTAGTGGTAGGTTTAAAGTGTTATCCTTTTATAGCAATTGAAATTTAGATTGCTACTGAATATGTAAGCAAAAAGATGGCAATATTTAAAAGGAAATTTAAAATGGTGAGAAAAGATAGGAAAGAAAGTATACATTATGTTAAAATCACTGATAAAAATGAAATTGCATATGAACAAATTGAAATCACAAATATGACATATATTAATAAAGGTGTACAAAGTGTAACCTGTATCTATCCACTTGTGAACCACAGGTCAGGACAGATACATTTCAAGTCCTTATGCAGAAGTAATCCAGGACTGTGTCCGACTGCAAGAGTAATAAAAGACGCTCCAATAAAGGCCCAGGTCTTGATTAGTCTGTTGAACAGTTAGGAAAGCTGGCTACATACTAGAGAAATATATATAAAACAACTCAGAAAACAAAATGTTTGTTCTTACCCAGAGTTAAATGGATTTTATGAGTGACTGGATATGCACAGAGAGGAAGCAGAGACAGAAATCAGAAGGAATGGACAGGACTGGGACTTCATACATTGTTCCCCAGCCATCCTTAATTCACCTTGTCAAGGAAGTGGACAGAAACACAAGATTTCCGTGCAAGTAGCTGTAGCCTCTCACTGTTTCCCAAAGTCCATATGAGTTTCAGAGAATGGATGATTTTCTTCAGCTGATCTGTACCAGACAGAACTGCATCTTCAAGTCTAGATCTGTGTGTATTCACAAAACATTGTGTAGGTCCTTGATTTATTGAAGACACTATCAGTTAACTATTCCAGAGCTGCAGCTGGCACCAGGCATCTGTTACAGACATACCTTGTCAAATACCATGCCAAGATGCGTCAAGGATGCCCATTTTTACATTGCCTTTGCTACAGAGAGTAAACAGTCTGCTGCAGCCTGTTACATGTACTGTGTACTCACTGTAAGGGGCACGTGCTGCTGATGTTGAGTTCTTTATTGAAAGTCATCTTTACATATCTGTATCTTTCTTTGCCAGCTCCCCTTTTTCTTAAAACTGATTTGTCTGTAGTCTTCAATGCTTTTTTTAAAATATGAAAAAAGTAAGATTTCAATTTTAATTGCCATCAGCATTATGGCATGTAATAGTGTAGATAACTTACTTGCTACTGAGATATGAATTAGTGTTTAAAGAATGATAAAAGGACTTTTTTTTATCTTATTGGAAGTTTTTGGTTAAATACTGGGATGTGCTTTTTATTTACAGAAGAATACTCATGATACATATTTGTGAAAAACAACAATCTGAAAAGACCAACTCCAAACACTATATTTCACTGAACTGGAAGGAGGTAAGGTTCACTTTCATAAGGTAAAAAGTTTTTTTTTTTTTTTTTTTAACAGAATGAATAGAATATATTTACAGATTCATACGATGACACTGAGAATTATATTCCTCACTGAAATTTGAATATTTGAAAATGTTTCCTTTTTGCCCTGTCCCTTTTGCTTCTCCTTCACAGGTCTTTAGTCTATGTTAGAATGCATAGGTTTGAGGAAAACTTTAGTAGCTGCTACTTCTCATCTTCAAGAAGGCAGAGTCACAGTGTGAAGAGAGTAAGGAGGAGATGAGTAATCCGTATTGAATAAAGCTGCATTTTTAATAGATTGTTGTGAAAACAGATCAGTATCCTATTTCCTAGGCCAATTACAAATTTTTTGAGGTTCACCTTATTTCTCTGTTTTACATCTGTGAATTTTGACCTTTACATTTGGGCTGAACTGTTTCTCATTTTTGTTAAAGGGTGCTGAAGGAAATGACTTCTTTTCTGCTGTATTTGGATTCATTCTTCCTGTAGCATATAGTTATCAAGCTAACTTAACAGTAATAGCTGTTGGACCAAATAGGAGCCTTGGAATAAATGGGATTTCTTTACTTTTTGGTTTACTACGAGGATTAGCTGAGTCTCGAATTCTTGCAGTGATTGAGGTAAGAAATGGTATTAAGCTATGATCATTCAAAGTGTGTAGGACAGATTTCAGATTGAGCAGCAGCGTGCCTGGCATGCAACTGCCTAGAGCTGCCCAGTAGAAAATACTGGTTGTATCTACACTGTCTTTGGTACCTCTGAGTTCATGGCACAAATAGCCCAAGCTTCTATGTGTGGGGTCAGAGCTTGAGTATAAGCTATTGCCATCCCTATGCCTGAGAACCAGAGCAGACAGAAATACGTACCAAGCTGTAGAGAATCTGCATGATTGAGAAGCTGCGGCATGAAGGCCATGCTTGAACTAATGGTTATGTCTGTAGAGAACAGAGGTTGTTCTGATAATTAGCCTCAGCTTGGGGTTTAGCTTCCCTGTCCACTTGGGATTCCACAGCTCAGGGTTCTCTCCCAAAAACGAACACTCGCTCTCATCTGTTAAAGAAGTGATATGGTCTCTTTTCATCAGCAGTGGCTGAAAGCAGCACATTGTTCTGCTTATCCTAAAACACTAGATTTCCTCTCTGTCTCTGTCCCATGCTGTGCTCTATCACACACAACTTCCATCATGCAGAAACTAAAGTTAAACATATGCCTTGAAGAAATAACTGAAATACAAAGTTTTATGTTGGTAATTTCCAGGTAACCCCATAACAGGATTTTCTAATGCATGTGGATTTTCTAATGTGTGCTTTGCTTTTTAGAATAATTGAAAATTCACTTTCATCCATTTAAAATAAAATAGAGTTACGTTTTTTCAAAATAGTTGTTAATAATCTTCATATATTATGGATACTTCAGAAAATAATTTCTGTGAGCAAATGACATGGATTTAGACTGAAGCAAAATATACCACTATAAATAATGCATGAAGCAAACAAGCTCCATTCTTTCCTTCCCTCCCTTTCTAACATTTTCTACCCTTAATCCAGGATTATTTCTTTTCCCTCATAAAAGGAAAACTGAGATTCTTTCTCTGTTTGAAAAAAACAAGCTTTGCAAGAGATTAAAATTAATTCTTTTTCAGAAAAATTGCCATTTTAGCACCTTTTCATTGAAAAATTGGAAGTTGCTCGTTCTTGCTACTAATACTACCAACTTCATTACAAAAACTTGTTTTAAAATATTTTATGTATTACTGAAACAACGAATGTTTTGATCCTGGAGTATTTTTTTCTCCTGCAATAGAACACAGAGATGAATCTAATGCAAAGTGTAGCTAAAGCCTTAGTGGGTGATTCTACACCTGACTTCGGAGTCTATGCACCTCCTACCCAAGAAAAAGTACGTAAAATAAAAATATTAAGAGACCAGCTTCAGCAGAAATGGAAGATGCTTCAGTGTTCAGGTAAGTCATCTCTTTATCTTTAGTTCTTACTAATACGGGTAAATTTCTGAAAGACAATAAAATACAGCTAGATCCTATAACATTAAAGTCAGTGGGAGTTCTTCACTGATCTAATGGGAACAGGATGAAATTTTAAATGCATTTGATTCTGCCACTTAAGCCAGAAAGCGCTAAACTGTAGCAGAGTAACTACTCTAAGGAACTTTCAGAATTGTTATTCCAATATTTTATATTATTTATCCTGAGATGAAACTACCAAAATACTTTAAAGAATCGTTATAAGATGTACACTGGCTCTGATTGTTTACTTGTTTTCTGAATATAGCTCAGAACCAGCTAACATTTTTATGTGTTTAACTGGACTCCACAAATTCCGCATAACTCAGTAGTGATTATTCTTACTTAAAGTACATTCATAAGTAGTTGAGGATCAGGTACTCTATTTGTATAGGAATCAGATTAAGCAGGTGTATATGCTTTGAAGCATACTTCTCTAGAAGTATTTCTCTATTGAAGAACTCATGTTTTTTAGCAGAAATGCCATAAACTTAAAGAAGTAATGCTAAAGGTGGGCATACCTCTCTGAAATAAGATGTCCTCCTCTCTCTTTCAGAGGAAATGGTCAATAGCAGTGGTCTCATTCTGATAAAAATGTTCTTAAGGGTTTGGGAATTACAGTGTGAGCTTGACTAATAACTGGTGGTTTTTTATTGCTGTTCTTTTTTAGTGAAGAATGGGATTTCAGGAAATTGACTCCACTTTAGAATCATTTTCCACAGCAGCAGCAGAAGAAAATGTGTTGCTGTTTGGTTTGCTTTTTAAATCATCAGGAAATCATCATGGTCAATCTGTAGCCAGAACAAGAGCCATTAACAATTGCTTCATCTCTTTAAAATGTAAAATCCATATTTTCATCTCTATGTCTAGGGAATTGTACACGCAAATTCTGTATTGGCACCAATTATGTAAGACTGACTCTTGAAAACCTACCCCTGCACCTTCATCATTGCGCATTGGGGCCGATGTTATTTGTGACTGTGAAGTCAGGATTGTATATGCAGTAGCTTGACTACATGAAAGCAGAGTAGTCTAGAAGATAGGAATTGAAATGGGCAATCATAATATCCAAAATACTTTAAAATTGTTCAACATAATATCAAAATGCTTGCACTACTGCCACCACTACTCTTTTAATGGGAGTTTAAACAATGGCAGATCCCTCAGACTAATGAAATCTTTCTTCTGATTTAATGGATTCTCCTAACATGGACTTTTCTCTTGATTTTTCTGATAAATAATTGTCTGGTTAAGTTGCAGGAAATTAAGAAAGAAAAACAGTGAACAGCTATAATATTTGTATTTCCTAAATCTCACCTGAGTGGTTGAGATTAAATTCAGTTTCCTGAACTATATAGGACATAAGAGAGGAAAGATATAAAAATATTTTGCATACATATAATTTACAAATATATAATTGAATAAAGCAATGAAAAGATTAAAATAACATATATGCAAGAGGGAGCCTTTTTAGTACCTATATTTGTTTATTAAATCTATTGAACAAGGAAGCAAGACATTCCTGATTTAACATCCCTTTATTAGCAGTTTCTTCTGTGACTTCAGCTATCCCCTTTATCTTTCTGGTTTCATTTCTTCACCTGTGAAAAGTAATGTTGCTCCCCTCTCCAATTTAAATAGGTCATATTTACATGAAGCATTTTAAAATGGAAAAGCTCTGCGGAAATAGGGAGCAGTGTTATTAAATGCAGCATTACTGGGACTACATTCTGACACAGGGTTTGGGTGTTTCAACTTTGGCAGTATCTTTAAAGGAGATAGTTGGTAGCCTGAAAAGTCTTGATTTGTTGTTGAGTGTTTGAGTAACAGTTTATATTGAAGTAGTTACCACCGCTGCCCTTGCCAATTTTCAGGAACTAGATGAAAGGCTGACTGTAAGTCTGCACGCAACCTCTCTTTTTTGAAACATTGCTCCTCTCTATGCTGTAAATATTCTGTGGATAAGGGACTTAATTCTCCCCTCTTTCAAACATTAAATTTCTGAATAACGACAACAAAAAAATCCCCTGTGGATTTGGGAAGGGCTTAGGGCTGACATAATGTCAGACATAAGCAGCCTGAAGCAATGGCAGTAATGAGTGTCTTGTTTTACATCACCCCAGGTACCATTTGGTACTCATTTTGAAGAGCACTTCTCTGTGACTTAAAAGTTATGTTTATGCACATTTCCACAGGTTTCCCACAACTACCAGTGTTGGTACTGGGATCATAATTTGAATGCTATAATTACTATAAATAATACTATAATACATTATTTGAATACAGTAATAATTTGAATAACTAAATCATTTTTCATGGTCCTTTTTTCATAACTGTGCTAAGTGATACTCTTCTAGTTCATACTGATTTTCAGTTATTGCTGGATGGGAAATGGTTTCTAATCCTTGGAAGTTTTGAAATGCAAAGCAAATCTATTCCAAAAGAGAGTAAAAGTCATATCAAATATTTTTTACAAACAGAAAAGTTGAAAACCACCATGTTCTTCTGTTTCCATTCAGAATTCCATTAATTTAAAATAAGCTTAACTGTAAACTGTTAGGAAAAGTCACTTTAAATTGAAAGCTTATTTGGACACATTAGAACCTAAAAAATTAGGTTATCTGGGCAACTGCCAAACTTAAGGTTCAAAAAATTTCCAAAAGAGAAGATTTATTGGAGTTTACTCTTCTCTCATCCTCTCTCCTCCCTCGAGGAAAAAAATATCAGCATTTCTAGGAGAAAGCATTTTCTCAAAAACATTCCATTCTCACACCATTTTACCTCCTTTCACCGAGCTATAAATTTCTATAGCTAGTTTGCGAATGATACGAATGTGGTATTTTGATACGTATTTTTCTAAGATGATGATTCTAAGATGTGAACTAGGGAAAAAGAACTGTGTATATTTTCAGTAAAGTTATTTTACAAATGTCGGGAAGTTGTGTGCAGTTATGTTCTGCAGATCAGGGCAAAAAATGTAAAATAAACACGGTTTGCATCTTTATGGCAATAGCGTATTTGTTGTTAACTTAGCCCGCCTGAAAGGAGTATGAGTAAAAATGTTAAAAACGAGTAAAACGGGTAACACTTGGTTCCCAAAGCTGCCTGCGCGCGGGTTCGGCACCCGGACCTGCTCCCTCGGCGAACGCGTCGGGTCGCTGCAGCCCTGCGGGCGGCGGGGGGGGGGACGCGCAG
>NW_020450817.1:146227-190618 GCF_003343035.1 Apteryx rowi
TCGGGGGCTGAGGGCGAGGGTGGCAGGGGAGTCCGCGCTGCGAGCGGCCGGTCCCCTGTCCTTCAGTCTGCGTAGCAGCATCAGGCGCCTGCGGCTGCGCTTGCACCGCCGTAAGATAAGCTTGAGGTCAGAGCCAGTGTTGTTTTTATAACTCATTATAGCTAAGTATTTTAAATATGTGCTAGGTTAGTTTTCTTCTCTCTCATTTTGGGTTATCTCTGTTTCAGTTTAGGTTAAAACGTGCGGAGTTCTCATATGCATGGACAGCTGCAAGTTGTCTCCTCTGCTGGTATTTTCTAGGTCTTCAGATGAAACCAGAGACCCAGCTTAAAACTGTAATTGCTGTAAGCTGACAGTTGGATTTGAAATGGAGAGCATTACACAGCTGTTCAGTGATCTGTGTGAAGCCCACCTGGCAGGTTTGTCGTGGAAGGTCCACCTGGGGAGACGGAAGATCTGCAAGAGGAGGGCTAAGCAAAATCTGAAGAGGGTTGCGTACAATGCCCTGTTCACGAACCTTTTTCAAGATGAGGCTCGTAAGCTGCAGTCGAACGTTTCCAGGCTTCCAGTGAAAAACAAAATTTTGATGCTGTCTTTCAACCTGAGAGTTGGCAGTCTAGGTGCTCAAGCAGACAGGCTGGAGAGTCTTGTGGAAGAACTGGAGACAGCTGATTGTTTGCCTTTTACTGAAGTTAATGCTGTCTTGGATCTCTTAGTACAGCTTGCTGGAACAGGCCCGCCTCAGCTTGTACCGCAGAAAAAGGACTATTTTCTAAACAACAAGTATGTTGGGAGAAATGTCAAATATCAGGGTTATGATTATTATGATGTGAGTGTATTTGAAGCTGATATACAATCTCTAATCACAAATGAAGAGTGTCAATTCAATGACACTATTCAGAAGACACTTCAGATAATGGAGGCTGCACCTGGAACGGGACTCCCTGCGATCGGGTTGTTCTCGCAAAACTATCCTGCTGGTGACAAGTTTGAGAAGGAAACGCGGGTCTCGCTCTTCGGTGCTCTGGTCCACAGCCGTACATACGATATGGACATCAAGTTGGATTTACCACCAGTGCCTGACAATGCAGATTTGTCTGGACTTGCAATTAAAGTATGGTGTCATTTGTTTTTGATTCAGAGTGAATGCATGCTTCCAATATGTTATTTTGAAACTCTTTTTAAATATATGTAGTCTTTTTTTTGTGTGTAATAGAAACATGACAGTGGTTGAATTTAAGTTGGAACAGGGATTCTTTTCTTTGTTGAGAGCCAAATAGGCTTTTCAGATACAGAGAAGTATGATGATGAAAATCTTGGTGGCATCTGTAGCGATGTGCTAAAAAAGTCGTCTGGCCATAGGCCGTATGAAGTTAAGCCATCAGCTATATCTGTTCCTTCCCAGCCTTGGTAATCTTTTGCTTATGTTTTTGCCTGCTTTATATATTGAGCTTCTTTGCGTTGTTGTTTGTTACTGTTCCGACTGATTGCATAAGCATTCCTGTCTGAATGTATGTGTTTTGCTGTTCAGATTACGCTGCCTTACTTGTTGTGTTTTCTTGGTTTATTGTATCTTAAACCAGTTGTTTCAGTTGTTATTTTTCATTGAACCTTGTATTTCCCACTGTCCTTATACCTTTTCAGCGTGTACAGTTTCTACTGCATCTTATTTTCCTTTTGCTGTCCATTCTATTTATTTTTGTTATGTTATATTCTCATATAACACTACTAGGTACTAGATAAACAGATTTGTTCTTTTTTCCCTTCTTTCCAGTTTATTCAATGTGTAGGTAGGTTTTTTATGTTTCTGGACTTTTAATCATTGTTTTGTTCCTTCTGTTTAACATAATGGGTAGCTTTTGCAATTCCCATTATTTGATGTCTTAATAGAAGCCTGAAGGCAGACACATTAAAAAAGAAAGCCCTTGTGCCATTTAATGTCTGCCCATCGATGTAGGTTGCAATTGAGGGGAGGAATAGCCTTTTTCGATGAGCACTGTACCCTTTCCATCAGACTGGAAAATTTCTTGAGGAACATGCTGTGTTTTACATGGGTGTGTCTTGTCAAGGTTGGCTTTTACTAAAACCGGGTGTTTTAGTAAAATGCACGTACAGCTCCTGTAGAAATGGGCAAGAGTTGAGGGTGTGGTACTGAGGGTACCGATACCTACGCATTTTCTGCATGTGAATAGATTTTAACAAATGGAATTAGTCATAGTTAACAAAATGTATACAAATTTGAAGAATTAGGGCCTGAACCATTTGTTGAAAAGAAATTCTGAGCAGTATGATTTTACTGGAGAGTTGCATATTGTTGAATGTCCAGAGATGAGATTCTCAGTCAGCTGGTATGCTTACAAAAGGAGTAAGTTTCAGTTTTAATACCAACAAAATGTATTATTTTGATGATGATTGTTGTTTAATGTATAGGCATTGGTACCCACAGATGTAACAAATGGAAGAATGCTTACACAAGAAACTTAATATAAAAGGGAAAAACAGATTAAAACATTGAGTCACTGGATCACAAATGATAGCAAAACCTATTCTTTATTAGCCTACGTTTCTGCAGTAGTATGATTTCATGTATAGTATATGAACTCTTTCGACAGGTTCCTCAAAGTATAGACCAGTCAGAAGATGAGGGGTTCCAGTCAGCATCCAATCTGACTCCTGATTCTCAGTCAGAGCCCAGCATGACGCCAGACATAGACTTGTGGGATGCAGTGCTTACCTACGGACCCAGCAAACGAAGATGTTGGGAAAGAATTGGATAGTATGTGTCCGATGTTACTAGCAAATTTACTGTGCATCATCTGCATGTGTGTGAAGGTGCATTTCATCTCAGTTCCAAGTGACCTCAGTATAAATAAGGAAGTGTGCAAATTTAATACACAAAATTCAATATACTGCCGTAATGATAGAGAGGGGAAAAAAGGTCCTTTAGTTCCTCCAAACTAGTTCTTAAGACTGCAGCTAACCATTTCATAGGAGGAGATTAAAAAATCGTATTTATCAAAGATACCAAAGGGATTAATGGAACAATTACTGCTTGTGTGAAATGAAATGTTTTTCTTATTTATCAGACTTCTTGTGGACTATGCAATTCCTTTCAATCAAAAATTATTCCATATTTTCAGTTTCAAAAGAGAAAATGGTAGTTGCGCTAAAAGACTTAAACCCATATCTCCCAGTATTGTATTCCTTTTTCCTGTGTCTGTAACCAAAACAGAAACTTTATAACTGATTTCTTTATGGTATTATTAGACTCATAGTTCTTCTAGCTATTGAACAGAAGATACATCTCCTGAAAGAAGGCTCTATATAGTCCTGTTAAAAGCTTCTTAGTGCTTTAATCTGAAAAGGGAAGAAAAGTACAGATGGCAGATGTCTCTCTTCCATTCCTGCTGGATGGTGGTGTGCCTAATTCTCAGGGAAACCTTGCTCTTTATATCTTCTGTGATTTTCTTTTTTAAGTGATAGTCTAGTACTGCATCTGTTGCAATGTCATATGATGTTTTTTTCAATTCCAATCCTCAGAAGCTCATTTCTGTTCCCCCAATCTGATTTTCCAAATCTACTGTAGCTCTGTCTAGCTTTGTTCATGGTACAAGACAGTTTTTCTTGATGCATTTAGTCTGTAAGGCTCTCAGATTTAAAGAAAGCCCATATGCCTGACAGCCTCAATGGAATGAATGCTGCTAGAATTCATTATTTTTGGAAGCAGTGGAAGGAGAATGTGTTTGGGAGGGAATAGCTATCCTCACCAGCAAGAACTAAAATGTGTTAATATGTGTCATAATAGTGTTTTGAGCATATTTCTTTTTAAAGTATTTGACTATTAATAATACAATAACCCTGGAAGTCTGGTATGTATTGCCCTCGTTTTCCTAATGTGAAAACTGCAGCAGGGAAAGCCACCAGAGAAGCTTGGTAATTCTCCATCAAGTTTTCTGTCTCTGAACAGATGTTCAAATTAACATACCACTATAAGTAGTATGATACTAGTAGCAGTTTTTTTCTGTGAACAATACATATTACTGACTGTGTAAAAATCAGAAATGTCTTTTTGCTTTTTTTTAGGAGGTATATTTCCTTCTTTTCATATAATCACCTTTTAATGTTTTATTTACTCTCACACAGCCCACCGGGTAAAAAAGAGGAACCATACCTTACTGAAGCTGGGAGAGAAGCTTTTGACAAATTTTACAAACTTCGAGAAGGGGAATTGCAGCTATTTAGTAACACTGTACTTCAGCTTCCACAGCTTGTGCTAATGAAAGAACCTGAACTGGTTAAGGATGTCTTGAATGTCCTCATTGGTGTGGTATCTGCTACGTTTTCGCTCAATCAGGTATGGAAGACGCTTTAACTGCAGTTCTTAGTTGCATCTAAGCTTTAGTAGAGATTTCCTCAGAAGAATTAGACTTGCTTCTTTTGAGATCTTACAGTGATGGGTGTTGTTAAAAAGGTAAATGTGACCTTAATGCAGCAAGGCAGTATTGATATGTTGCAACAGTGATGTTATTGTAATGCAATTGTCAAAGAATGTTTGTAGTCCTCTAAGTGAAAATTGGTTCGAGAATTCTTGAACATAGAAATGTAAATAGTTTTGTAGATTGGGTTTTCATTAAAGCATTAGGTAGTCTGTATATCTGAAAATATCATTGACACTCCTGAAATTTTGCGAAAATTTAATATGCTTATCTTGCTGTCCTAGCTATAGAGTCTCAGTAACGAGAGTACCTGAAGTATATGTTCATCTGCTGCTATTTTTGTATGTAAACATTTGCTATTTTAAATCAGAATACAGCTGTGAAGTACTTGAAGCTGCTTTTTTTTTTCCCTGTATCATTTTAGGCTGCTCAAACATTTGTGATAAAGGAGGGGGTTTACGTATCTGGAACCTCACCAGAGACGATGCACAATCTACTCTCAGAAGTGGCAGAATATGGGACATACTACACACGACTAAGTCGTTTCTCTCTTCAGCCGGTCTTAGATTCTTCATACAGCAAAGGGCTTGTATTTCAGGTAATACAATCTTACTAAATCATCTAAATTGAGTGAGCTGATTGTTTTAGATAGAGAAGATAACTGATTTCAGGTGAAGCTGGAATGCCTGCACTCTGCAGAACTGCAAAGCATTTTCAGTACAAGTATTTGTTTGCTGATCCCAGTTCTGCAGTGAGCATTGCCGTTGTGAAGCCCTGTTTAAATCAGAGCTGTGTGTATCTAGGGCTTGCAGGCATTGAAACAAGAGATGAAAGCGCTTCATTACCTGAAGTGTGATTTGTTTAGTCCTGTTGTTCTCTTGAGAACTAAAGGAATGCCATTTTTTAGACATTTTAGACATTACATATTTATACATTAAAATACAATAGCTTTCTAAATACAGAATGTGTGTATGTGTATAAATATGTATGTAAAAATATGTATATTACTTTTAAACTGAAATAAATAAAATAGAGAAACATGATGTTCAATAGCTTTAATTACTTCTTCACCATCCATAGTTACTTCTTAATATAAATTTTCCCTAACAGTCATCTGTGTATTATGCTGAACTATATGTGCACTGTGTAATATTAGGTGAATTCATCTCTTTCTAAGGCATAGAATTCAGTGAGGATCGACTGTGAAAATGCATTCCTTCTGAATATTTGATTTACAGTAATGTAAATAGAAATGGTGTATGTATTTCAAAAGGAGAAAAGAAAGTCTCTGTCTTGCTAGAAAAAGTTAGGCATTTAGGGAAATTTCTTTTCAAAACCCAATTTATACATGAAAATAAGGATACAGGTTTCCCTAGGTTCATCTTATAGCTGTTGGAGAGTGCGTAGCTCCTCAAAATGGCAATTCAAAGAAGCTGAACCAAGACGCTTTATTATACTCTGCCAGAGTATAGTCTCTGTGCATTGGATGTAGCAAGGGTATAGAGGAGCCAGCTGGCTAACTTGGATGTCTTAAGTTGCATGGTGAGAGTATTTCCCTCTTATTTTGGACAGAAGTTTTTTTGGAAAAGGGTTTGTTTTCCTGCTGATGTAACTGATGTGAGACATAGGTAGGCTATTAACAGCTTTAACAATAAGACTTTGTAAATATTTTTCTATTGATACTAGGCATTCACAAGTGGGCTGAGAAAGTATCTTCAGTATTACCGAGCCTGTGTTTTGTCAACACCTCCTACTTTAAGTCTTCTAACAATCACCTTTCTCTTCAGAAAACTAGGTCGTCAGTTGAGGTAAGGTAATAATATTAAATATTTAAGCTATTCAGTGAAGAAAAATGCAGTCTCTTTCTTTGTATATGCTAAAAGGGACAATATTAGACAGACATTGTTACACAGTCTTCAGCATTTTTCCTGTATTTTTGTGGAAAAATTTATGTCCCAGAAAGATCTAGGGAAAGCATGTGAAGTCTTTTAAACTAGGTGAACCTACATTTCTTTTGTAATTTGTATTTCAGTGTTCCATTTCTTTGTTATCCGTATTATCATTCAGATGATACTACACAGTGGTTGTGTGATATTCAACTATAGCAAACTTCCCATCACTGCGATCTCAGAGGCTTCTGATTGAAAGATGTTACGTATGTTTCAATACTACTGTGTTTCAGATACTTAGCTGAACTTTGTGGCATAGGAACAACAACACTGGGGATCAGTGGCGGAGCTGGTGCTGCATTTCCTACGGTGATAATTGATTTCATGTTTTTATGTTTGGCTTGGGTTCAAATATTAAAATGCTTCAAATAAAATTAGGTAGGATTTTATATAAAATATTTAGTGTTGGTCTCACTCGGTTACAAAAAAAAAACAGAAAAAAATGATGCTTGACTTGAGTAAAAATACCGCTGAGCCGGTATTGAAATGCTTTGAAAATCTGCAGGTGCAGTATGAAATGAAACAGAACAATTTCAAGGGATGTTACTTATTAATTTTTTGTGTTCTGCATCTATATGTGCCTTTGCAAATATGAAAATATTTATAGTCACAAACCAGAAAAATCAGATCATTTCTAAATCATGCTGTCACACAAAAAAGGCTCAAATCAATCTTTATTTAAGTTTTGATTAGAAGAGTTGTTTTGAAGAAAGGATGTATCTTGAAATGATCTTTTGCCTCTCAGGCCAAGGCAGATATGAAATGAACCTTGGAGCCTACACTTAGAATGCCATGGTCCTTTCTCCAGATATTTTAAACTTTGAAATTTTATCCTGTGATTTCAATTCCTGAAGTAAACAAAGGACTCAAAATAGGCCTTGGAGTGTATTTCATCTCATCCTAAGGGAGATGTCTGTAGCAAGTCAAAAGAATCCAGTTCCAAATACGCCTATTTCTCTCCAGCGACCATAAAGGGAGCTGGAATAGTTAGCTCAGATAAAGTGTTCTTAACTGCAGATATCTAAAGTGAGACAAATCCTGTCCTCTGTGTCTAGTGGAACAGATGTAAAGATGTATATTTATGAATCTTTTCTTACTGGCATTATAATGGAATTTGTTGTCTAACATTAGAATATTCTTCATTTTTTCAGGGTGTGAAATTGCTTTCATATCTGTACAAAGAGGCTCTCAACAACTGTAGCAATGAGCATTATCCAGTTCTTCTGTCTCTGTTAAAGACCAGCTGTGAACCGTACACAAGGTGTGTGCATACTGTTCTCTGCATAATTGTGTTTAAGAGCAGTTCTGAATTAGTAATCTGGTGAGTAACTCCGCTAATTTAACAATGCCTTTTAACATTTTCAGAGGGAATCTAAGCTGTGGCGCTGTCTGCAAAACGCACATAGAAATTCATTCATTTTACTGCCTTCCTTCTTTCCCCCACTTTTCCAACCCATTAACAACATAAAGCCTTTATGTATGACTATATTAGTAAATAAATACATGTAAATAAGAGGTTGGTTTTGTTTTTGTTTTTGTTTTTTTGCTGCTGGCCTTGAAAATTCACACTGAAATCTAAGACTCATATAAACTTTTAATTTTTCTTCTCACATACCATCACTTCTAGTAGAATCCTGACACTGGCAACAGCTTTCTCTTGTTGCACAAACCAGAAAAGTTCGTGCTCATTTCCACTGTTTTTTCTATGTGGGCTTTTCAGTAAACAAAAATAAAGTAAAATAAATCTGTTATTCATTAAGTAGGTATAACTAAGTAGCACTAGGAAATAGATTTCCTTGGATTGCAACAGTTTTGTTGAGCAGTACTCATCAATTTAGAAGTTGTTAGTTTGTATACTTCTGAAGAGATATTAGTTAGTAAATTTTTAAAAATAGGTATTTATAGAGATTATAGGTGTAGTCCATTATCAGTTTACAATCATATTTAATAGATGCAACAATATTAAAAAAAAAAATTCAAGATGTTCTAAACTTAATATTCCTCCCATGACCACCCTTCTTGTTTTTTCTTCCTTCTGCTTAAACTCTTCTTCAGAGAAATTAATTTCAGATTTCCTCAGTTTACCAGAAGACCGCAATATCTGATTGTAGCTCTTGTCCTGCAGTTTACGGCGTGTAGTCACATTCCTTAAATACCAAGGGCAGGATGTCCAGGCATCACTACAAACCTAAAAATATAAAAGTACAGTTACTCATACATAGTATTTATGGGACTGACACCTAAATTTGTTGCAGATCACTATCAAAACATCAGTCATATAAGCAATCAGGGCTGCCATGGAAGGAGGCATCTGTTGTCTGAAGAAAGTGTTAGCCCCGTCATTCATTAACCTGAAAAAACAAACTAATAGAAGTTGTTGTTGCTTATATAAATCATACAAACATGAGTTTTGACATGTAAAAAGGTCTTAACTTTTTACTTATAAACTTAAAATTGAACTGTGGTTTCTATGCTTAACATTTCTCTTTTTCTTATACTGAACCAACGTCTAGAAACAGTGCTAGTATTGCAACTAGTAGGAAGACAAAGTATTAGCTTGAAGGTGCTCTGAACTTTTTTATCTATAGCTTCAGATAATTATATTTTTTATTTATTCAAAAGCTTTTTGTCACAGAGAGGAAATATGAAAAAGCATGAACAAATATTCCAAAATAGTAGTTCTCATTTCTGCATATGTATTAAAAATGTCTCTGGTTCCAAGGAAAAAGTGTTTGGTATTGTATCATCGTTTTATACTCTTTCCTGTTTCTGCCTGCTAGAGTTATATCTCTTGAAAATAAATCCTTCCTGCTTTTCTTTCCCTGTGCTTTTGATGTGCCCGATAGATTTCTAGAGATTTTTTAATATACACTTAGTAATTTAATGTACAGATATAAAAAGATTGTTTTAGTTCAGGCAATGCTCTTTGATCTTAAATATTTTTCACTGAAATGTGCAATATAAAGGCAGTTTCTTTTGAGAAAGAAAGCAAGGATACAGTCTCGTGTATATCTTTAGATTAATATCAGTGCGAGAGCGCTTTATTGCTCATTTTTATCCTGGTTATAGCTTGGTATGCTTTGATGTTTTAAAGAATATACTTATTATTATTTGGTTGCAATAAATTTGAAAAGGCAAGAGGATTGATTTTCAATATGCTATAATTTTTTTTTTTTTTTTAGATTTATCTATGATTGGGTATACAGTGGTGTATTCAGGGATGTTTATGGTGAATTCATGATCCAGGTGAATGAGGATTATCTTTGTTTCAGAGGTATGAAATATATATATATATGGCACATTTTTAATTTATGCAATCTGTACTGTTTTAATTAAATAATCAAAAATTTCTACTTTCATCCTTTTGTCTGATGTGCAGATAAACATTACTGGACTCATGGCTACGTTTTGATTTCAAAAGAAGTAGAAGATTGTGTCCCTGTATTTCTTAAACATATTGCTAATGATGTGTACATATGTGGAAAAACCATAAACTTATTGAAATTGTGTTGTCCTAGGGTAAGTACTGGTTTGGTTCTTACTACATTGAGGAAAACCATGACTCTTTAGAGCAAGTTTCAAGGTTTTTAGCAAATTTGCTCTTTTATTGATAGTGGTATTGCATAAGCATGATGTTGGTTCACGTACAATAATTATTTACTCTCAGATATTTGTGAGCTGATTATCTACTCTACTTGCTAATACCTCAGTGCATAAATATAAATTTGAATAGCATCAAATTTAAGATATCCCATGTACATTCTAGACTTCCGATTTTCCGTTGTATTGAAAGCAAGAATGTTTTATGCTTCCACACAAGTACCCTCCATTCTTCACACAACTCATACTGTTGTTTCTCTATTTAAAAACACCTGTTACCAGGTCTTGACTCAGTTTTGCATAGCTCTTTTATTTCAGCTCTGTCTACCACTACATTTCTGAGAAACACTTAAGTAGTTCATTCCTATTTTGCAGAACAAGTCTTCTTGATAAGAAGAATATGTTAAACTGCTTAGTGTCTTCCCTCTTCTTTAAGTATCTCTAATGATGAAACAACCGCAGAGGCTTCTGAAGTGTGTAGGCACTCTTTGCCGAGTGACTTGAGTTCTATTTCTGTGTAAGGTCCAAGCTGCCCAATCTTGTCAGAACTGAGCAGCTCAGCATCTCCATCATGCATAAGCCTAATGCCTCAAGTGAGATGTGTCCTCTGCTAGTTCTCCTAGCAGGCTGCTCCAGTAAGTGTTCTGAAACCATGATTCAGGTGTGCCCATAGTACTGGGCTCTGCATAAAGCAGCATCAGTTGTCATTTCCATTATAAAACAGTGACAGCTTTGTCAGTCACTAAGACAGTATTTTAATAGAACATTCCCCCAGGATATGGGGGCCCAGGTTCAAACATCCTCCGTCTGTTTGAGAGTGCCAGCCACATTTCATCCCTTTCCACGAAAGTGTCCTAAACAAATGGCTTTTCCCTCTTGCTGAGGCTAACACAGTCCCAGGAACGTAGCTCTGGGCATCCCATCTTCTGGCCTTTGACATTAGGTTGGAGAATCCAAGTGTGAGTATGCTTGTACACTCTCTTTTTAAGGTTCACTGATCTGTTTTCTGTGCTGAGTAGAACCGCTTCAGAGGTTTAGGGGGGGGAAGGTGGAGCACAAGGAACTAAGATACTTAGCTTACAGAATAAGTACTCTGTGATGTGCACTGGCCATATTTCTGACTGACATGTTTTGTGTAGAGCTCACTCTTGTAGGTGTGTGTTAGTTATGTTCCAAACTGTTCCTATTAATTGAGAGTCTGTAGGGGATATAAGTAAACAAAAATCTAATTAAGATCACTTTTGATATGAGAGACGCATTCAGTGCTGAGTTACTCATTCTCAGTCAATTTTGATATTCAGAAAAGCAGAATTTTAGGCATTTAGAACATTACTAGTATAAATGTATCTCAGATTTTAAATGCCTATGCAGTTTCAGGGGAGGAGGTGTGAGAATTGAACTTTGACCAGTACTTCTGTCTCCTTTGAATGCTATAGCATGCTCAAAAGGTTTATCATTAAAAATTTTAGATCCTATGCGGAGAGTCTTGTTTCAATATCTTGAAATGTTGCTAAGTTAAAAAAAATATATATAATGTGAGTTAATAATTTAACGTTTTACAATTTTAAAAATGTTTTTAAATGGAAACTTCTCATTATTTTTCAGCATTATATATGTTGGTCAGACATACCGGTTCCCCGGATTTCAGTTATTTTTTCCCTGGAGGAGCTGAAAGAAATAGAGAGAGATTGTGCAGTGTACGTAGGTCGTATGGAAAGAATTGCCCGATACAGTTCAATAAGCAAGGAAGAAAAGGTAAATGAATAAAAGAATAAAAGAATAAAGATCTTATTGTTGGGATTTGTTTTCTTAAATACTCATTTTTCGTATTTATTGTGACTTTGAAAGAATTTGCATTCGTGATCAGAATTTTCCTGTTGACCAATTGCGTTTTGAACTGCTATCATAGCAAATAAACTTTTAACATAATTTTTTAAAAAATTAGGTGGCATGTTGTTATTTGATGGTATTTTCATATTTTTAATGAGTTTTGGACTTCCATTGGAAAGTTTTCAAAAGTTTCTGTTAGATTATAATTTGACAAATGCAACAAGCTAATTAGTAACCAGGTCTCTCCTTATTGGCAAATTATTTTGTTCAAACACTCTTAGTATTAACAGATTGTCTGTCAGATGCCATCAACCTAGTGTATAAATCAGACTGATTTGGTTCAATGTAATGTCTGGGGTATTAATAAAATTTCAATATTAATTTAAATAATAAAATATAGACATTCTATTTAATTATTTGCATTATTCATACACATGTACAGTGACTGTAGATTAATAACCATTTCAAAGTGTGCACCTGTCATTGCAACAGTGTATTTTCAAGTCTAAAACAATAGAAAAATTCCCACCCAGTATTTGTTTTTTAGGATTTGCGCATGGAAATAGCCAAACAAGAGTTAATTGTTCATGCTCGAGAAACTGCTAGCAAAGTACTAAAAGCCATTAATGGTAAGTTGTGATGAAGTTTTGTGGGTTTTTTTTTTTTTTCATGTGTTTGTTAATGTGAAATAACGATATCTTTATTATAATACAGATCAACAAATATCAGAGCGAATGACTTTGGATGCAAAGAAACGGGAACAGTTTCAGAAGTTGAAAGAGCAGTTTGCAAAAGACCAAGAGGTATTTCTTTGTGTATTTCTAAAGGCTAAGTGTATTTTCTAGGCAAATAATTGAAAGAATATTTTGATTTACTGTACTGAAGTTACATGGATAGCTTGTGAGGTACAAATAAGAACTTCTTGCAGTTGTATACATCTCTGCTGGTGTTGAGAGTGGCTTTTAAGAGTTTTATATATTTATACAGCGTCGCCTTGCTATAAAACAAGAGGAGATTGATGATGATTTCAGCTATGCCCGAGAGCTCAGAGAGAGGGAAAAAAGACTGAAAGCTTTAGAAGAGGAACTGGAAAAAAAGGCAAGGTAAATGTATCTATGACTAGTCTACCAAAACTTGGAAACTCTGTAATCATTATAAAGACCTCAGGAAAAATTATCTTACATTACAATTTATGGTACTAGCAGTTCCCAGATGTTGCTCTACAAGAGTAGTGTTGCCAGCAAAAAGACGGATGTAAGGATTTTTGGTAGTCTGTGAGCAAATTTATGATTTAGGAATGGTCAGTAGTTCAAAAAATTGGGAACCACTGATTTGCACCAACACTGCGCAGTTTGTTTTTTGCAATGATCAGAGTTTGAGGAAAAACTTTAAATAAGTCTTACAATTAAAAATGGAGACCACAGCAAAAATGGTCAAATATATGTCTAACCAGAAATAAAAAGCAGACAGAGAAATTATGTTGATAATTAATTATTTATATTACCCCTGTTATACATCTAGTTGTGTTTCTTCTTCTTCTGTTATATCTAAACATACTTATGAAAAAAGAGTGACCTACTAGCATAGTTATAGAAACACATATTGACTAAGAATACAGTCTTGTTTTCTCCATTTGTTTCTACTCCGTGACTTTTAGTTTTAAAAATTGATTTCTCATTTCTGAAGTATAAAAAGCTCTCATTCTTCAGAAGGTAAGATCAAAATCAGTAACTTAGTTTTATTTTTACCTTCATTTAGGCAAGAATTAATTGACCATTATAGCAAACTTTCTGATGATGCAGCCCGTAGGGAACAAAGAGCTTTATGGAAAATCCAGCGACACAAGTTGGAAACAGCCCGTCTCAAGTTCCTGTTAGAAGATCAAAAGCGAATCGAGGTATCTTCTAAAAGGATTTAAAGGAATGTTATTTAGAACATTCAGTAATTGGTATATTAAAAGCTTTTGGTTCTGTCATTTTTATGTATAGGAAATGCTTGAAAAACTTCCAGATGGAAACTGTAGGAGAAAATTAGATATTATTCCTTATGAACAGTGCCCATTGGCTTTAGATACAAACATTGTTGTGGAAGATCCACGTTCACAGGTGGGTTTATTTTCTTACATAAGCTCCCCATCGCTGTCGCAAGTTTCCCTGAAGTGAATTGGTTCATTTCAGTTCAGTAAACAGAAGATTCACTGTAGCGGCATAGTGAGTATTATCACAGGATTTGTAGTACATCTGAAAAACTGGAAATTTGAAAACCTTATGTGTAATAATGTTGTGTCCTAATAAATATCTTGATTATATGACTAGCCATAGAGTGTAATAATTACTTCTGTTTTAGGTGTCATCTGTGAAACTTCTGCATTCTAATGAGAGATGTGGCAGAAAAGAATCTGAACCTGGCCTAGAATATATTGCTTCTACTGACAAAGCATTGACCATGCCACATCCGACAAAAGATAAGGCTGATCAGCATTTTCAGCCTAAAGCAGGATCTGAACACCATTTCCAAAGTTCAGAGCAGGCATGCAGCCCTCTATACAGTGCTAATTCCTTGCCTGAACCCGATGTGAATATAGAAGACTTTTTATCCAAACCACAAGATGAACAACCTGTTGCCATTAACATAGAAGGATCTTTGCTAGATGAAGCATTTCAAAACATTAACTCTGATCTTTCTGAGACTTCTCGAATAAGTAAAAATCAGCCTCTTTTGAGAGGAGCACTGGAAGAAGAAGGCGATACACCATTATATCAGCAAAATGAGTATGATTTTAGTACAGTTCTCAGACCATCTGCTGTTTGGCAGGGACACATTAGAGTTGGAGAAAATGTGTTTGATGTAGACTATAAAAGGCCTCGGTGGAATATTCATGGCCATGCATCTGATGCCAGCCTTGGAGTGGGAGAATATGTGCCTCATGTGGACACTTACCAGCCACATTCACATCCTTATGGGCATTCTTCAGACTCCCACATAAAAATCAGCAGCTATACTTCTGATGTTCAGTCTCACCGACCCCGATGGAACGTTCACGGGCATGTTTCTGAAGCTCATATTAAAATTGGGGAATACACTTCAGAGGTAGAGCCCTCAAGGCCCAGGTGGAATATTCATGGACATGCTTCAGAAGCCAATATTAAGGTTGGTGAGTATGTGTCAAATGTAGCACCTGCAAGGCCTCGGTGGAACATCCATGGTCATGCATCTGATGCTAATATTAAGATTGGTGAAAATGTGTCAGAGGCTGTCTCAGCTAGACCTCGCTGGAATATCCATGGGCATGCATCACAATCGCACATTAAAATTGGAGAGCTAGTTTCAGATACAGAGCCTCTGAAATCTCGTTGGAGCCCATTTGGCCATGCATCCCAGTCAAGCATCCAAATAGGGAAGTGGGCCCCATCTACAGAAAATGACCCAATACCTCATCGTAAAACCATTTCTGGTCCCTCATCCAGCTCCACAGTTCAGGTACTTCTGTACAATGAAGAGTTATCTCCTGCTGAAGGAAGTAGAAAGGAAGTAAAAACATCACAAGCCAAGAAAAAGACTTTACCACAGTCACAGTCACCTGACAGTGTTCCAGTCTTTCCTGACACTAGTGCTAAAGATGACAATAAAGAAGACATAACAGAAGAGAATCAAGAAGGTAAAATAAAATTAAGTTTATTCATCCAGCATTTGTTTAAGACCTCATGAAAGAAACTGAAAATATTTATGTTCAATGGGTATGTACTTCTTAATTTCTTGCATATGCTTTTAGACACTATTAGAATACAGAGACAAAAATTTCAGCTTATTCTCATTTCCTATCCTACTACAGCATTAAAAAAAATTCTGATCTGAAACTTTGCAAAGCAAGGCCTAACATGATCTTGAGTAGACCACTTGTGTTCTGAATTTAAAAGAAATTCTTTCTCTCTTTTAAATAATTTGATGCTAACAGTGTTAATACGGTGAAGAGGAGAAGCACAAAACTGCCTGGGCTAGTCTATGGAGAAGAACTGTTACTGGGGTCGTTATTTTTGTGACAATCTATATTCTTTAGAGAAGTTTTGGAGTGCTTCAGGGACAGATCTGTAGTATGAACTAAAAATTACAAGCAGTTCTAAGTAATTGCTGTCTTTAATTTACTTGTAATTACAGTAATTGCAAATGTGGTCAAAAAGGACTCTTCCCCAGATTCCTCACAGAGCTTACAGGTAAGAAACAAGGTAGTTGTGGAGAAGACTTCCCATTTCTTCAAAAGATTAAGCAGTCTGGTAGTTAAGGTAATGAGTTTCTCTCTTAATTTATTAATTACTGTAAAACCATATTGTTTTACATGTCCGAAAAAATACAGGTAAGCAAGCTGTATTATTTTCAATGGGAACAGCAATTCAGTTTCCTGTAAGAACACACTGAGTGTGAATAATTGAAGCCAATAGCTTTCATAAGACTAATTTGTCCATTTTTTTCTTTTAGGCAGAAGAACCTGAAACAACAATTCCACAAGATACTGTGCTTCAAGCAGCTTTGACTTCTGAAGCTAATGCTCCCGAGATTAAGGAGGAGGAAGAGGGAGAGGATGCATGGAAGAAAGAACAAGCTTATTTGAAAGCTTTATCGGACCAATATTGTATTGAAAAATACCAAGATAGTTACGATTTAATGTGTGAGTAGAACGCTTGGAATAGTAGATCAATAGGAAAATGTGGTAAACTTGAGCAAGAAAGCTGAGCACAAGAAAAAATATCTGAATTACCAGTAAATTACCGATATTACAAACTGTAGCAATCAAATAATCTGTTTCTAGGCATAAAGATGTGAAATACATTTTGACACATTACGATTTTCTACTCCAGAACAGTTTGGAGAGATCAGTAAAAAAAAGATGATCAAATTGCTTAAATACTTAAATGCTTAAAAACTTACAAAGTTCAAATATTTTTAAATTTAGCAGAACTACCAGTGTCTCATCTCTTGCATCATGTGATACCAAGATCATACACTTTTCCCGTGGATCCTACGGTACAGCCAGCAACAGATGAAACAGCTGTACAACTGAGTGAGCTCTTATCTCTGCCAGTGCTGATGAAACGCTCTATTACTGCTCCACTTGTATCTCAGTGAGTATTAGTTAGAAATAATGAATCCTTAATTTAGCAACTTATTTAGTGTTATTAGTCCTTTTCTGAGACAAGAGTTGCGCACAGATCTGTTCTCTTAAATTTTCTTTCTGCTTCCAGAAGTGGTTCAGTGGATGGTCCACTACTAACTGAAGAGCTCAGATTTACATTATAAGTAGTAACGTAAACTTACAAATGTGAAGGTCTATTTGAAATATAAGGGCTTGGAGACAAGTGTTTTCTCTCAGACTCCTGGATTTTGGAGCAATGGATTTGTCACCATCAGCTTCCTTGTTCTTTTAAAAGAAAGTGTGTTATTTATATTATTTTTACTGGTTTATATTTGGTTTTATCCATGAAGACTGATGATGAGAAGAAAAACAGCAGATGAAAGATTGAAAGAGGAGAGAAAATCTTTTGATTATGTGAAAACTCATGAATGTTGAAATGTGATCAGGACATATTTTGTGTTCCTGTGGGCATTCCAGCTTCTTCAAGGCTGTTTTGAAGTTTAATAGAAGTTGTTCTTGTTGGAATAAATAGGGAAACTACATATGTGTTGGATCATTTTCCTAGTATTTCTAATGGTATATTAACAAAAGTTTGTTAATACATAAAAGATCAGCTTCTGTCAAGAAAACCATTATTCACAGATGTGTTGAAATGCTTTCTGGTTTAGAATCTTCTTTCTTGTAGGTTTTGGGTTTCCTTTTACTAAGTATGCTATAATTCAAATTTTTATTGCAATGTAGAAAGATCTAATTTAGTTTTAAACATCCAAATTGGCTACCAGAGCTATCTGTATACAGATGCATGTATTCAGCAAAATGAAAGAGCGAAGTGAGTGAGCCTGAGTTGTGTGCTGGCAGAATTAGACTATTCCTGATATGCAAATTAGTTTAATGCTAGTTTGAGTACCTATACTATACTGCAAACTATAGTATAGACCTGCTCTCAGTATCTAGTGTGAGAGCTTTATTCATTAGGATATTCTTAGCAAGGATTTAATAGTTCTACCTAATCTGTTCATGGAGGTGACAGAGAGAAGGCTACTGAAAAAATGTTTCTCCAGGCTCAGCAGCGTGTTCTGAAGATCATTATGTGTAGCCAGTCTTCAGATACTTCTGCAATACTGTTCAAGTAGCCAGTCTTCAAATACTTCAAAACTCAGTTCTCTAAAGTGGTAGGTTTTATTTCTGGCATACTCTGGATGAAGAATTTTGAGCATAAGCTTCCTCTCATTTTCTTTTGTTTATGTGAATGTCATGCAGTCTTGGATATCAGAGTAAGTACTGGAGTGTTAATTTGATTGCTGTAGCTGTGGCTGAATTTTAACAGTAAAGAAGGATTATTCTTACAAACTATTCTCTTTTTTTGTGTTTTTGTTCTTAGCGTTTCTCTTGTGAACAAAGCAATAGTTGATTACTACTTTGTGGAACTGAATGTAGAGAAGCATTTTGAGGCACTGAGACACTTTTTGTTAATGGAAGATGGGGAGTTTGCTCAGTCGCTCAGTGACCTGCTGTTTGAGAAGGTATTTGCTGTGTCTTCTTAACCCTTTGGTTTTTTGGTTGTCTGCCTTGGCTTGATACCTCTGGATGAATTTGAATGGAAATGAGTGGATGGTGTGAATTAGAATCCTGGCTTGTGCCGTTTTCCTCTTTATGCCATGTCAATAAATCTGGTAGTAAGGAACTCTGTTAAGGCTGTAAGGACTGAAGCGAAAGAAGCTTTTCTCTCAGAAGTACTCAGAAGGGATGCCCATGCCCCAAGGAAGTCCCAAAGAAGAGAGTAATATTTCCTATTGCTAATCCTAGCAATAAAGAGAGTACAATGATTTGTTACACTGAGGATGATAATTTCTAATTTTGCCAGATCAGCAGGTATGGAAGGGAATTTCACTCTTTCCTGTGAGATTGTGCTATTAATGCTACTACACTATTGCTCTGTCCCTTCCCATCAGCTTGCAGCAAAACTGGAAGAGCCTGTTGCCATTGGCTGAGACCCAGCACAGAGGCTCATGTTGTAAAATGCACACTCTCATGTCAAACATCCTGCAGTGTGGAGGGCATCTGAAGAGAGTGCTGGGCCCTCTGATGAGATGGTATTCTTGTGACTTATCCCTGTGTTCTTGGGTGAGGCAGCAAGGTAGGAGTGATAGCCTGTGTTAATGTATCTGGTTGCCAGTGAAGATACACGGCTGTAGGATAGTTAATCCATCTCTCCAAACCCTAAGAATGCTTTGTACCCAGCAAGGGAAAGCACTTAGGGATTTAGGCTGCATAAGTACCTTGATTTGTATATCTCTGAGGGTGCCAGGTTGGTGAGACAGGCAGACAGGAGTCAGATAGCTGATGCAGGTCCTGTCCTGGGTATTCTGTCCCACCAGAGCCTAAAGGCTATGTTCCCTGTAGTAGGGATAATTAGCAGCACCTGAACCACAGCAAACTGCAGTCCAACATATCAAAGAAAATTGGTGCAGGTATCAGATTGCCCTGATACTCTGGAGAGTAAATAGTTCAGAAGTTGCATCATATCCTGCTTGTGCATCCCTCCTGCAGAGACAGAAACTGCTGCAGAGGTTGTGAGAATGGTACGCAAGAAAGGATAGTCACCACTTTACTATCCCACTTTAATTCACCTGTGTTCAGAAGTCAACACCATTAGATTAATACTGCGTAATTAGATTTTTTTTTTTTTTTTTTTTTTTGGTAGCTTGGATCAGGACAAACACCTGGTGAACTGCTGAATCCACTGGTTCTTAATTCTATCCTAAATAAATCATTACAGTACAGTCTTCATGGTGACACCAAGCTTGCTTCCAATCTTTCTTTTGCACTCAAGTACCTTCCAGAAGTGTTCAAGCCCAATGCACCTGATGCTCTGAGCTGCTTAGAGCTAAGATACAAGGTAAGAAAGTATGCAGAAAAGAAGGAGTCTTGCAATTATACCATGATTCTTAGGTACCATGGTAGAGAGAGTATGTTCTTAATAATGGAATACCTTTAAAAATGGAGTCCAAGAATTGTGTAATTGAAATTATAGGATTTACTTATCCTGGGCATTTTATTACATTATTAAAATACATATATTAATGTTTTATACATCCCTAAAATACTTGTATCTGAAGTATTCCAAAATAGTCATCTCTAACATGAAAATGTAGTATGATCACCACTCAGTTATTTCTTTTAGGTTGACTGGCCTCTGAATATTGTCATCACTGAGAGCTGCATGAATAAATACAACAAGATCTTCTCTTTCTTGCTACAATTGAAGCACATGGTGTGGACTCTCAAGGATGTTTGGTTTCATTTAAAACGCACTGGTAAGAATAATAAGTGAACTAGAGAGCATACTGTTTAAAATGCTTTTAGCGCCCTCTGCTAGAGAATTGATTATAAACATACTATTTAAAGTGGTCATGTGAAGCTTCAAAAGCCAAAATTGATTAAAGAAACTTCTTTGGCATTTTAAACAGGTTCTACTAATAGAAACCTTCATTCGTTTAAAAATTCTGGTTTCAGACAGTCTCAATGGGTGCTGATGATAGTGTATTTCTGTTTTTATTTTCAGCTTTAGTGAGTCATGCATCAAATTCTGTTCAGTTTCGACAGCTCCAGCTGTATAAACATGAAATGCAGCATTTTGTGAAAGTTATTCAAGGTTACATTGCTAATCAGATTCTTCACGTTACATGGTGTGAATTTGGAAACAAACTGTCTTCTGTGGGCAACCTAGAAGAAATTCACAGAACGCATGCTGAATACCTTAACAAAGCAATCTTCAGGTAAACTAGCACGCTTATTTTTACTTCAAATATTTAAGTTAATGGAGTGGCCAGCTTACCGATCCATTTGGGCTAATGTGTTTGTGCAAAACTGACTTCTACCTGACACACTAAGTAGTCTTTACATGTGAAAGCGCCTAGAGTAGAGTTGCTCTTATGAAGGGGAAAGGAAATTCTTGACACATAATGAGATCCATATTTTAATGCTTTTCCTCAGCTACTCATCCTCTTCATTCCCCCAGACTCCTTGGAGTTGCCTCCACCTCCCATTCACTCTGCTTCTGCAAGCCTCAAGTCCATCCAAGTTACACAGCTCTAACCTGAAGGCTAGAGAGCACGTTTGGCCTGGTTTGGTTTTTCTCTCACCCTGTTGTTGTTATAGCCTCTATAAATGAATGTTAGTTCATTCTGCATGAGTAGTGTGCACAAATAATCCTGGTTAAAGGATTGTAAAATGCTCCCTCTGTACATTATACATGCCTTTAATACATGTGCAGTGTGCAGGACTGCTCTTTGAAGGAGCAAACGTGACCTAATGCCTCCATCCAAATTCATGAGCAGCACAAGAGTCTTTTAGAAATCACAGGCTTTTAGACCTTTGGTTGCTGTGTATGAGGTGTGTAATTACTAGCAAACTGTATGATCCCTTAAGGTTTATAATAGAGCAGAGTGAGAAGGAAGGGGATGGGAAGAAGAGCAGAGCAGCTAAAGTTGTTCAGTTTGTTCTTCAACAATAGAGGCTGAAATGACACAGAGGTGGGGAGAGGAAGGCAGAAGAGATGATAAAGAACAGAAATGGTAAACAGGAGAAGAAACGTGTCCTTTTGTGTCTCTTTTTTCAGTTTTAATAAGAATAACTTATCTAAAGCTGCTGTCTGGATACAAAGTGATGGGATGAAAGGGGATTCAAGTCTGAAGAAACTCAGCATGATACGTTTTTAAATGTCATCCTTTTTGCAATGCAGAAATCATTCTAGAAATCAGATATACTAATGCAAAAGTCAGTTTCTTAGAAGGCCATTCAAACTATTTTAGGCTTGGGCACCGTTTGCGAAATCACCATTACAGCTGGCTGCAGTCTTGTGGGCTTATTTTTATTTTTTTAAGCAACTTTAGAGAAAACCTAAAGGATGGTTACCCCCTTTTTTCCTTCTTACAGCAAATAAATGATTCAACTAATTTTTTAAAGGTTTTTGTTTTGCTAGAGGTCTGTTGACTGAGAAGGCAGCTCCTGTGATGAACATTATTCATAGCATCTTCAGCCTCATTTTGAAGTTCCGCAGCCAATTGATCTCTCAGTCTTGGAGTTTCGATGCAGGGAAGCAAATGGCTGTTCATCCCAACTTTGGTTTGATGCAGCAGTCTTACAATACCTTCAAGTATTACTCCCACTTCTTATTCAAAGGTAAGAAATTGCATAAATTAGGGACTAAGATAGATGATATTGGTCAACTCACAACTGAAAAATCCTTAAAAAGGTTTTGGAAGTATAGCATAACAGTAGTAAGATGTGTGTGCTTAGTGTGTTTCTGCAGTCTGCAAATGAAAACTGAGTTTCTTGGTCTGTGTGCCATAGCAGAGATCTGCATATCTATCAGTTAAAGTCCCCACACCTGCCATCTAACAGATATCCCAACACTGACCATAAATCTTTGCTAGTTTGCAAAATAAAATTGGATATTTAGCTATATATGTGCTTACATTTTCATTTTCTCTGGAATTGACTTTTGGGACTCATTATTGGCAGCAGTGAGAGTTAGCTACAGCTTAAAAGTAATTTTATATTTATCTGCATTACTTGAATATTAGTGTTATTATTAGCTTTGAAAATGTTGATTCCCATTTTGGACTAAGGCTCAGAGAGTCTCCTAGCGCTAGTAGGAGCTTATGTAGAGTGCTCCAGGCAAGTATTCTTCAGCTACCTAGATCATTTGGCAAATTCTTTGTGTCTTTTAACATGATAAATTTTCTTTTGGCTGTCACCTTAGCCTATAATAAGAAGACGTGGTTGATCTGTCTTTCCTCCCCTTTTTTCTTTTCGGACCTTGCTTGCTTTTTTTTTAACTAAAAGTTACTTATACTTTCCCTGAATACAAAGGTAGTTCATGATTTGTTTTGTTTTGTTTAGAAATCCCAGTACCCAAGGGATGTGCAACTGTTTTCCTTAGATATATTTTCTAGAATATTCTTCTAGTCAGACTATATTCCTCAGGAAGTGAGCTGCCCTTTTTATTCTTTAAGGCTGTCCAAAAATGGTGTCAAAGGATCAAAAACAAATATTTCAGGATGAGTTAGAATGGCTGTTTCCAAATTCTACAGGAAGTCAGAACACCTCTGGGAGCTACCTAAGCCCCTACTACGAGATCTATGGTTGCTTCATGGACAGAGATTAATAGACCATTCTGTAAGAAAATACGCTGAGTGACCTAGTTCTTTACACCCTCTTTATTAAGCACTGCAAAACAAATATGTGCTTGTTCATCTACACGTGTTCCCCCAGTCACCGTGTATTGTAAAATGCTCTCTTGCACACTGGGTTGACCCAGAATCCATTGAAACACAAAACAAAGTCTGTAGACTTCCAGGGCTTTGGCTCAGGCCCTAACCTGTAGCTATACACCTTCCCTTCTTCCTTGCATGTTACTGCTGCTTGCTAATTCACTTCATATTAGTGCATGGGATGTTCATGAGATTAGAGAGGTCTTGGTGCCTTTTAAGTACGCTCATTAGAAGGGTTCTTCCTTTGTTATTAAGGATGTTTAGACCAGTCAGTTTATTCATTCATAGAGCTGAGGGGTTTGTCCCAGGAATTTCTCTTTGATTTCCTCTATCACAATGGACTTTGCTCAGGAAGACTTCAGCAGCCCTCCTTTGACAGAGGTCACAGCAGGACCTAAACACGGTTCCTGGTCAACTGACATCATTATGATAAGAACATACCACCTTATTGTGAAAGCAGCTTGGAGAAAGTATATTCTTAGTTGGAAGAACACAGTTCTACTTAGGATTGACACATGTAGTCTTTCTCTCACATCTTTTTTGAAATACTTTATATTTTCAGAAAGAGGCACTGAACTGCTTTCCTTATGCAAAATTACATGTTTTTTTGTATTGTCTTCAGATTTTTGCAGTAGGGCTTTTTTAAATTTATTTTATTAAAATGTACAGATACTGTCAAGAAAAGACTGACTTCAGTATATAAACCTTAGTTGAAACTTATTTTATTTCTTTTCCTTTTCTTCCAGTGGTAACAAAGCTTGTAAATAGAGGATACCAACCACATTTGGAGGACTTTCTGCTGCGAATCAACTTTAATAACTACTACAAGGATAACTGAGATCTAGTGCAGTGTTAGGATCACTGATAGCATGGTAAAGAGAAATAGATAAACTTATATGCTTATGATTTATAGAAGCTTATGCAAATGTCATGCAAGAGGCATTTTTCTTCAATGAAATAATCCATCATCTAGCAGCTTGAAGAATATAACCACCACATATAGAAAATTATGCCCTTTAAAATCCATAACACCTACCAGTTGTTCAGTCCACTGAGAATTGATGTTGTCATTATTACAAGGATAGAAAAGATGAGTGCCTAGTCTTCAAAGGGAAGAGAGTGTAAAACTGTATATCTGTGAATGTGTAAATGTCTTATTTTCAGTGTTGTGAATTTACTCCAATGTAAATACACATGTGAAATAAATTAAAAGATACTTTTAAAACTTCTGAGAGATGAGTATGAGGTACAAATGCTCAGACATGTAAATATCTATTTATTTGTTTTATTTTCAAATTGATATTCTCAATCTAAGCGTGGTAGTTAATTTTAAGACTATTAGTCACAGTGAAAGAGAACATAATAAAAATACATCACATTGAGGAGACCTGACAAGGAGATTAGCATTGGATTATTCAAGCATTTCATAATTGTTGGATCACTTAAAACAGAGATAAGAAAAATAAGTTTGGTGTACACTGTACACCATATTTTAGCTGATTATGTAAAACAGCAAAACAAAAATACAGCATCATTAAGGTAAAACTAATTCCAAATTCCAGTGGTTTCAACTGCAAGCTCACATTTTCGATTTGTTCATAATGTTCCAAGTTTTCCTTGTGGTGGTGGTGTGTTTTTTTTTTTTTTTTTTCCTTTCTCCATATTCTAAAGAAACCATTGAACTTTTTCTCCATGGTATGAAATTGTTCAAAGCAGAGGAGCAGTCATCTGCTTTGAAATTGTCACGTTCAAAATAATGGGATTTTGAGATTATGAAGTCACAGCTGCTTAAAAATGTAGATATACTCATTAGAATCTCAGTGTCTAATTAACAGTCACTTAACTAAAGGTACAGGCATAGCCAACATATTACCACTACTGTGGGATATTCAGTATGGTGTTTCTTCAGTGATATGTAAATAGACTTATGGGTTTGTTTTTTTTTCTGAAATAAATAGAAATTAAGCATTGGAGTCAGACAATACCAACTGTAAAGTTGACTTGAATAGCACCAGAGCTTGCTTCTCTGCAGGAGCAGGAACAAAGTCAGTATAAAAGCTGAGGTAATATGCTATTGTAGCAAAAGCCTAGTATTCTGTTTCTCTCTCTCCTATCTGTGCTGTATGTAACTATCTTCCTACTGCTGTACAGAATAGGAGACTGAAAGAGCACGTGGCTTGCAGATTTAGCTGTTATGCTACCTGAGCAGGTAGCGATCAGTTTGTCTGACGGACTTGCTCTTCAGGAAATAAATAAACTAAGGCACAGTAGCCTTATGTGCGAGTTTGCTGTCTTTTACAGACTGATGCCTGTCCTGAGCCATGACTCTCCACTAGAGAGCAGCCACACATCTTCAGTAGGGAGTAGCAGACATTTGGGATTTCAAAGCTCAGAACTGCAGTGTAATTGCAGAAGGACAAAGCTTTAGCTTTCCCATGAACCCAGTCTAACTTTTGGAGGAAGGACACCAAAGACCTGTAGTCAAGCACCTCAGTTGCCTGAAGTGCCAAAGCAGGCTACTGATACAGGCACCAAAGAGGGTGGAAATAGGGAAAAAATGAAAGCGTGATTCAGAGCACCTAATTAAATTGTGGGAACCCTTATGAGGAATCTCCTCCTCTCATTTGCCTTCTAAAGGAGTCCTGTACGATGAAGGAAAGAGATAGCAAGTAAGTAAGTAAGTTTAGCAGTAGCTAGAAATCATAGACTTGTCAAATGCAAGCTTTAAATACAGCTTGTCATCTTCCCACTGTATGCTGCTGCAGGGTCTCCTATATGGTGTTATAAAACTTGCCTGACCTACTGCTATACTTGCAGCATATGTCATTCCCATGTTGATGAAAGATACACTATGCTGACATAGACTAGTTTACCTTAAACTTAACCTGAAGTGCATGCTTTATTATTTTCTTAATCTCTTATACTTTTTCCATCTTGCTATTTCCCTTTTTCCAACATTTATAAAGCCAGTGATTTTTTTTTGGGGGGGGGGGGGGAGCTTGAGGGTTGGGCTAGATGAGCTCCAGAGATTCCTTCCAACTTCAAATATTCTGTGATTCTGACAGTCTTCTGATTCAGTTTAAGTGCTGCTGTTTGAATCTGTTTGCATCCCACTCCCCATCTCTAGCTCTGTAATGGTGGTTGTTTTATTTATCTAAATTCATTCTCTTTGTAGGCATATTGTGAGGAAGCTAGCAGCAAAGTTAGTTAGTTAGGACTTTAAGTACAGTCTTACAGTGACGAATTCCTTCCTTACAGTCAAAACAGCTTTCTTTAGAGGCTTTCTTTAGAAAAAAAAAGATTAATTAATTTTGATTAATTACTTTTGATTTGGGAAATATTCCTCTTTTAGAAATGGTAAATGGGAAAGATTATGAACCATCTCAAACTAGAAAAACTGATTTTCAACTTAGTGTTATTTTCAACTTAGTGATATTATGAGAACTTGTATAGAAATGGTTGCAGCTGTACTCTGTTTATTTGCATAGTAAAACTTCTGAGCATAGTGGATTGAAAGGAGAGTTATCCAGCAACACCTACAACTCAGAATTTTGATTCCCCCACCTTGAACTCTCCTTGCACGCCATGCATACAGTCTTGGATCATATATAACATGTGCCACACTGTCCAGAACCAATTTTTGACTACAGCAATACCAAGCCTCATAACAATTGCACGCAGTTGATGATCTGGCTGCCAGGGCAAGTATTACTTGTTTACTTCAAACTCACTTCTTTCTCTGCCTCCCTTGTCAACATTACCAAGGAAAAGGAATCAAAGCTTTGCTCAAGGACAGCACAAACAATTCAGCTTCAAGTGATGTTGTTAAAATATCTGATGTATCAATACAGATTAGGTTTTGGCTTAAAGACAAGCATGGGACTGCCTAAATCCCTTGGCTTTATAGTAAATCAAGAGTGATCTTCACCAATAAACCAGCCTCTCAGCTTGCAGGGAAATCCCCTCTTTACTCCCTGACTGTAGGAATAAGAAGAGGGTCTAAATGCCACAGAACTAATTAACAGATTGCTAAATCCCAACACTTTATTTCATCATGTGTAGTTTGACCACAGGCCAGGCCATCCATCTCATCCAAAGTACTCTATACCAGAAGTTTTACTCTCTGAAGAGTCCTATTCTCTGTATTGCTTAGGTCTTTGAAAAGTGATTTAAACTGCATAAACCAGTCTATCCAGTTTATTTAAACTTAACATACAACCAGAATACTTCTTCACCTTCAACCCAAAGGAATATTTCTGTGAGCAGAATTTAAAGTTTAAAGCTCATCCTGTATCCGTTCACATTATTTTTTCTTCTTATTCCCTTGGGATTACAGAGGTGTCTTAGTTACTTGGCATAAGACCTACACTGAAAGAGGGAGGTTTCTCTTTGAAAAGGTGAAGACCCTCACCCTGCTCCAAGCCAAAATTACTCCAAAATTACTGTGGAGGCAGGAGAGTACACCTGTGACAATCTGCTTCTCAGAAGACACTGCAAAAATACTCAGACTTTCGTGATGTGATCTGGTAGTCTAATGTTAATACAGAGTTAATACTTCTAAAGCAGTCTTCTAAACAGTATGGTAAACACAGCAAAACTCTTTCAGGAAATAAAAGGCATGGACACAGATATTAAAGCTGCATTTTTGATTTTTTTTTTAAACAAAAAGAAAGAAGTAGCACTTATAGTTTGAAAAAACATTCCAAAATGAGGTTTGATGGTAAAACATTTAGGTAATTGTAAATCTACAAGCTCACAAAACACAGAGTTATGGTAAAATCTTATAAAGTCGTGAGGAAAGACCCTCTGCCATATGAGACTATCCAGAGACATGTCTCTAAGAGCTTCTCATTTCAATTTTATAATCTGGTTGCAACCTGCATTTATGCAAGGGTAATTCAGTCTGTATACTCACAGGACTAAGTCTAATGTTTCCATTGAAAACTGCTAATGTTGAGAGTCACCAAATCATTTTAAGGACAAACTGAGTTTTATACAAGCAGAATATTTGATCAGTAATAAATATTATTTTCAGTTTTATCTGTTGCAAATGCAAGTTGTAAAATCAGGAGGCAATTTATGATTCAAGTATTTGGAATCCCCAAAGTTGTATGTTTTATTCCCTTCTCTTTGACGATCTGCACCAAAAGACCAAGTTCTTAACTGAACTAAATTTAGTCTAATAGTCCTGAATCACCCACTTGCACACTGCTCCAGGAACAATAAAGGAAGAAAAACTCACTATCATCAGCAGTGCTGTGCTGTGAAACTACTATCCACCTTCTGGAATGAGGATGCCAGAAGAGTACAATTATTCTATTTGGCTTCCAGTCATCATTGTCCTTCAAATACAAAAGTATCAATATTATTGCATACATTGAAAAAACAAGTGCTTCAGTGCCATGAAAGCTTAAACAACTAAGGGAGAAGAAAAGGTACAGCAGAGTCAAACTGTGTGAATATCCGCTTATATTTCTACCAGTCTGTGAACATACTGCCTTGTATTGCTAGTATAGCTTTACTAAGTGGTGCTCAAGGCAACCAAGCCAAAGGTCTCCATTCACAGTTCAAGCATTGTTAGGCCTTCTGCACTTGATCTACATGTAAGCAGAGTATGCATTTAGCAGGATACATACATCACGTTTTCAGTCATTCTTCACTCTTACATTTGATTTCCCATTTAAGGATAAAATTGCTAGCAAGTTGTTTTGAAGTATCTCTCTCCCCATCAGCGTAACATATTCTCTCATCTATTGTAAGCAGGACAACTTAACATTGATACACTGTGAAATGGGCCATCTTAAACACTGCATTGAATACAGCATCAACAGAATTGACGTATGGGTGCTTTTTTAAAATAGATGTGACAAGCTTGCCAGCTAACAAGATTAAGCATTATGATGTCTTTGCATATTCAAAAAAAAAAATCACAGCTCATTCAGCAATTAAGAGTATTGCTTCCTCCCCCTACCCTACCCCCCACAAAAAGCAACACAATTTCTGAGACAGTCACCTATTCTCACCAGCAACTATCTACATTTATGTGAAACAAATGACAAAAATGTAGTGTTGGAATGTATCTATTCTCTATACGAGCTGCATTATGGCAATGACCATTAACCTAGAGCCAAACTGTAGCATATGCTGCACAGACACACAAGAAGCAGCCCCCACGTAAGAAGATCATACTTCCAATCCAACCAAAGATGCATTTAGCGATAAATTAAAATTCAGGCACAAAAATTACAGAAGATCTGAAAGTCAGATTTTAAAGCTCTGACTCTGTAGGCTTTTAAATGCTTTCTAGATGCAAAATAATTTGCATCTCCTTATGCAAAACAATTTGGCATTTAATTCAAGATTTACCATGTCCAAATCCACTGCCATAACACCATTCTCTATACCATTTTAATAGAAATCTACTCAAGCACCAATAAAAGAACTAAACTACATCAGAATGCTGTTTCAGATACTTGATCTCTTAGGTATCATGTAAGATCACTACTTTTTAGGTCATTCTATTAAGCTGAAAGCCTGATAACAGAGATCCTCCAAAGCACTATTCCTTTCCATCTGCCTCCAAGAATAGATATATACAGAGACAGAAAACCAGCACAGAGTTATGTTGATCAGCTTGGAGCAACTTTTTTTTTTTTTTAATTCCTTGTAGATCAGACACAGCATAAGAGACCATAGTTTCTGAAAATTTCAATCAGAAGTATGTTTGAATTGTCTTTCATCTTGCCAGCATATTTCCCTTCCCTGTCCCTCCCTTTAAGTCCTTTTTACCCAGCACTGACTTTGTTAAAACTTCCATGAAATAGTTTGGTTTCAGTACCCTCGTCTTCAGAGAGACCATAACCCCTGCTGGCAGTCATTTCAGCAGTCTGAAACTCCTACAGAAATGGATTATTCCTAGAAGAAAACCAGCTGTACCAGCCAGGATTACCTACCTCTGCTCACTTAAGGGTACTTCCTCTTTCAACTATTCCATTCTTTCATGGACTAGGTAAACACACCTTCAAATTCTCCTTCTCTGTAAAAACTCTGAAACGTCACAGGAAACATCATGTTCGTCACAGATTCCAATCTGTCACAATACTACTTAGCATCACTTTCGCTAGGTCAAAGGCAAGACAGGACTGAATGTTCCCATTCAAGGCATCAGCTATTTATTGTGGTAGCAACCAGGACAAATGGATTATTAATGCAGACAGATAAACAGTAGCTCAACTGTTCTGTTTTTTCCATAGTTCATATTTTGAGGAAGACTTAGAACAATTCAACCTGAGTTAATACCAAACCTGCATTTGAAGGCAGGGAGGAGGAATAATTTAGAGTACACTTAAACTCACAGTGAAAGACAGCGGTCTCTTTGGAAAAGTGAAATCTTTGCATGAAACCACGCTTTTTCGAAGTTTTCAGATGTCTGCACCAGTAACAGTTCCCTCTACAAAGAGGTTCAGAAAGCTAAGTACTAACTTTAACTATGGAACAGAAAAGATCAATTTTTCCCCTTTTAACTGAGATGGCAATAATAGCAACCAACTTCCCTCAGGAGGATCAGAGATTCTGACAACTCGAGCAGAAACTACTCATAATATGGAAGTTTAGTGCTATTCTACCTTCTTAAAAAAACAAAACAAAACACCACACCACACTCAGCCAAGAACAGACTTCTACATTTGCTGTCAATCCGATGGTTTCCCATTATTTTCATAGGCAAGATACGTATATAGCATCATTGAAAATAGGCAAGTGAGAAATGCTTAAGAGATTATAGCAATAATAGCCTTAATCAGGTATGGAAGATCAATTTTACTGGTTAAGTTAGACACAAGAAAATAAAGCAGAAATAAAATACTAGCAGTGGGTAATATCTGAGCAAGTTACTACTACTGTGCCTAAGTAAGACAGTTTCATATTCTTAGAGACCTCTGCAACAGTCTGAGCTGACTAGAAACAAGAGAAAGCTTCAAGCACAGTTGTTATTAAAAGTTTGTCTTATTCTATCAACTTTAAAACAGGCATCCTCCTTTCTCGAATGTTTACATTTATTCAGCTTGCATTGCTTCATTCTCCCTGTAATACTCACGCTAAACAAGTTTTAAGCAAAACACTTTCTCTGTTCATTTTCTATATTCATACCTACTTCTGATGGCCTGTTAGATAGTTTTAGCAAAAGGGAATCTTCTAGTATTACAAGTAGGTTGATATCAACAGTGTTCAGTTCTCCCTAACTACCTCAAGTATTTGAACAGTCTCAAAACAAAACAGCATAAAATTAACAAGTAGAAAATCCTTTACAAAAGCTCAAATACGCTGTTGTTGAATGACAATGTTCAGTGTAGAAGTTTTTGAAGACCATGGAAGGAAACTAAGTGGTACAAGACCAAAGTGGGAATGGAAGAATCCCACTGACCAGTGGGAACAAACAGGTACTGCACTTTGCATGCTTAACATACTACGTTAAGAATATACAGGTAAACCAGCCAATGAACCTGTATTTGAGTACTGGTTAGTTTATAGGGTTTAAGCTAGTTTGGCTAACTGACCTTGACTTAATCAGCTAGCTCATAAACTGCAGCCATGATTTTTAGTAAGTATTTATACATGTGTATATTATATGCAAACATACTGAACCTGAATAAACTTTTCCACCATGATTTTCAAGTGCAAATAAATATTCTCCCTTAATTCTGCTCTTTGTGTATTACAAAGAAAAAGATTTGATTGCTCCCCCCCAAACCCCAGCCTGCACAAATTCTCTAAAAATAGATAATGATTAAATATCATTCTGAAGGTTCACAAGAAATGAACTACATAATTAAGTGAAACATAGCTTCAAACAAGCAACACTGAACCTATTCCTCCATTAAAGAGTATCAGAAGTCCCTGCATAGAAAAAGCAGTAAATAAATGGTAGAAGTACTATTAGTTAAGACATCGGACAAAAACAGATCAGATTCCTGACTTGCTATTTTTGTCTTCACATAAGAACAACTCCATTTGGATATTCAAAGTTCTGTGTGCTTCAACATAAGATATTGTTTGCTACTTGCAGTGCAGTATGAATACACAGAAGTTTTTCAGTCTCTAAACATTTAAATTAATGATGTATATGGTCTGTCAATTGTCATTGGTTTGGTTAAACTCATGATCCACGATTGCTTCAAATTAAGCACAGCTGAAGATTGTTGCACATACATCCAAATGTAGGGTTGTTTTCAGTAACTTCATAGCACTTTCATGTTTGCCTTGCTGAATTCTTCACTGCTGAAGAAGAATGAGAATCTTCAGTTTACAGCAAAAAATAAAACAAGGCAGTTACGAAGATCATGTAACACACAGCTCTGAAGCCCACAGTGGAGGTTTACTGCAATATGGTAGTCTGCTTCCGGTCACTTGAGCACAAGCAGCTGCTGCAGCAGTTGCTCCCTCCTCTTCTGCTTCTGCTTCTTCCTTTACCTCCCTGAAACCTTCTGTTTCTTGGAATGGATTCTCTAAAAGTTTCAATACATTTCTTACCTAGAGAGAAAACATAGCATAGTTATGAGAATTTACAAAGTAAAGGCAAAATGGTGTAGAAAACCTTAAACCAAATAATGTTTGAGTTTATTGTAATTAATACACAACCTCCAGAGGAAGAAAGAGCCAACCGTGAAATAAATGAGCGGTACAGGTACCATACAAGCTGAAAATTCTAAAATTATAACTGGTTGAATTTGTATTTGTGTGGAACTCAAGTTCAAATAACTTCAATAGCAAATCTTAAATACAAATTCTCATGTTGCTCTTCTCAAAATATGTTAATTTGTCTGCATTCTGCATGTAACAATCTGCACACTGAACTCTACAGGTAAAAGCCATCACTTTTAAAAGACACCATTTGTCACAGAAAGATACAAGTATAAATTAATCCCCAACAATCTCCCAAGACAAACACCAGAAGCGAAGGCGTGAAAGACGTGAGAACAAGGGTAAATGTCTTGTCCTAGGATCAGCCTGCAAAAGCTAGTGAAGTTCAGATGTAGATTTTCAGCTTCCCTCTTTGTTCTGTAGTCATTAAAACCACAGCTACCTCAAAAATATTACAGGCCTTCATAATATTAAATTCCCAATTGCCTTACTGCCTAACATGCCATAATGAATCTCACCTGTGTTTCAAGTTCCTTTAGCATAATGTCAAATCATCAGAAATACCACTATACTACATACCATCTTTATAGGTTTGTGTGGATATAATATCATACCTCTGAGAAATCGCCATTTTCAGCTGCTTCTATTGCATTCTGGGCAATATAATTTCTCAAGATGTATTTTGGATTATTTGAACTCATAACCTTCACACGATCGGTATTCCAGACATCAGCATTGCTAACATTTTCTATTTCTTTTTGTAAACGGACCCTGAAAATAAGCAAATAAACAAATAATTTTGTTTGGTCCAAGAATCACATGTAAAAATTGACCCATTTTCTTGAAATATTAAGAGCTGCAAATTAAGGATCTCAATACAGGTACTACACAACCTATAATCCTTTCAATTTAAAAATCCAGCAACAAAATACAAAATGACACTTCCCATGTCATTTAAAAGCAGCATTACCGCCCATCAGAAAATCCTGATGGTACTTTAGCAAGTGCCACACACCCAGCATCTCTCTGAAAAGTCCGTGTTCAAGACCTGCCCTCGTTGGTGCATGGTCTGTTGTGCACTACTCTGCAAAAACCCATGCCTTCAGGACCTGGCTTCTATATATTTCAATGCTTGTTTATTGGTTAAGTCTTTGATGTTCTTATAAAAGTAAAGGGATGCAATACAGCTGAGGCAGTTTGATCTACCAGCTAGCAGGTACACTTGCCAAAATTCTCAGACCCACTGGAAAAGAAGATCACAGCCAGCCCGGCAAGGAAAAGAGTCCTGAATTAATCCATGCAGCAGAGACAACTAATGCTCTACAGGAGGTTTTCTTTATAGAAAATATCCAGCTAGCCCTGAGTTTTTAGGCTTCTAAGTAATGCACATTAGAACAGATGGGACTTATTTTTCTGGCCTTGACTTCTATTACAGTTACTGTTTGACTAGAAATACTTTTACCTGCTTTATATACCAATGCACAGATTTTTTTTTTCCCAGGAAAAAAAAAAATCTTGTAAATGGTAAGATGCTCAGAGGTCAGCCAGTTCTAGTTATTCAGCATCAAGTAGTTCACAGCTGAAATTAATGCCTACTAGACTCAAGATCAACATTCTAGAAGTGCTTTTAATAGCAGATTTAATGATAGTTAATTCTCCTCCTCAGAAATCTAATAAACAAAATACACAAGAGTCCTTTAATTTTCACAGCAACACAGATACTTATCTTTAAGTAGATTAATAACAGTCAATGGCTTTGGTTTTCTTTCCTACACCCACATACTTCTCAAGAGAGGGTCATTTCAATACGACAGATACATTGTTCTTGAATAAAAAGCAGAACAAATATTCTACTATGGATATTGACACACCTTACCTGTATTTCTCCAGCCATTCTTTCCAATGTCTTTGATTTCTACTGAGTAAATCAGCTGCTGTTAACTGCTGCAGTTTAGAGAATTGTTCAATGCGCTCTAATTCTTTATTTATATTAGCTTTTGTTCCAATTAATGCAAACAACTGAGGATTAGACTGAGCCAACATTAGCATCATTGACAGTTGTCTGGAAACAAGAGGAATAAAAACACATAGATATTAAATCCAAGCTGCCTGTCAAGACCTATCTTTTGCAACCGTAAACAAAAACATTCACAATAACCTATGATTTTGGTAAAGAGGTTAAATACCAGTACTTTATATTTTACAAAACAAATTTGTAATAGATTGTGCTCATTTTATTGTTTCATTTTCTTTTGCAGTCTGTTCAATTTACATTTCTGTGGTGCATAAAGCACAGACTTTCAGACTTTTCAGACTCAAAACTACCAATTGGGTTTAGATGCACAATTCTCAAAACAACCTAGACACTTTGAAACTTTTATACAACACTTTTATACAGAATTCAGTATATGGAATTTGATCTTACTTAGGTACCAGAATAACACAGAATCCATTTTTTTGATTCTTTTTCTAACATACAGTTTTATAAATTGGGAATTAATGTAATAGCATTCAGAACAAAGCTCTAACATTAATCTTACTGATACTAAAAATCCAAAATGACATAGGGAAAAGACACTTAAGTCATATAAGACAGTTCTTCTATTTTATTTTTTAATTTAAGCAACTTTAACCAATCTAAATTATAGAATGGAAATTGTTTTGTGGTAGTAAATTCCTAAAAACATCCAAGCTATTTTGCTGCGCGTTTGATTAGGATTTTATTCTTTTACATAAGGCTGCATTAACTGGTGCTGTACAGTAGCTTCACCATATTCTGAACATCACATTAGCCAATTTTTATTTTTCCTGATATAAATAACTGCAATATCACAAAAAGTAAAACACAATAAAACAAATAATGTAAGTTACAGGGTATCAGAATATACTCTACATCTTTTCATTTCTTTCTGTGAATGCACGTATAAATAAAGGAGAGAAGAGACATTATTCCCAACCTTGAAAACCAACAGACAAAAACATTACTAAAAGTAGTAAAATATAATCTGATATAAACAGAGATAAGCTAGGTGCTTTGACTTTTTCAGTCTATATAAAGCATCATCCAAATCTGATGTACCCAGCTCTACGATATCCAAGTGCTGTGATAAAAATCAATGATGCATTCTGCTTAGTGAAATACTCCACCCCCACCCCAGGGCTTTACATGCATATAATAATTCATTGCTACCTTTCACGCTCCTCTAAGTCCAAACGTAACAATCCTTCGAAAAAGGATTGTCTCATATTTGTCACACAGACTGTCTTCACATCACTTGACATATGTTTATAATTTCAAAGGAGCTGAAATCTGAAAGTTAATTAAATAAGCAGCATCCTAAACCTTCTTAATTTCTTCCTCTTTCAATTTAGTGCATCATTGCTAAAACTTAAACACCCAATATCATCTCCAGAATGATAAATGACTACAGCCAGTCATCTTTGTGCATTATCAAACTTGTATAAACAAATTTCACACCACAGCAGCCAGAATGAGTCCATCTTCTCAGTTATCTGCTTTACCCAAATTGGCAAGTGTGATACCAGCAGACAGAGAAGAACTAAAGAATTCAGTTGGTTCATTACATTCACCTCTCTCCATTTAGGAAATGTTCCCTGAAAACCCTACTCAGAATATCCCAAGCTGTAATTTTTTCCGCATCTGGGAAAATGCTAGAAAGAAAGGAAAAATTCAGGCATCACATTCATTACCTGCTTTCCACTACTCCAAAAAGTGGAAAAATACATGCAGGCCCCATATAAACAGCAGCTGAACAAGATTTACTACTTTCCCATTCTCACAGCAGCTGGACTGGACAATCTGGCCCATCAAAAGAGACCTGGATGGCACCAAACACTATCTGAGTATAGAGTGTGCATTTGAGTTGTACTTAGCCCAGAACATTGGTGGCTGAAAATGATTATTAGCTAACAGTGCATTGGCAGAACACATGAAAGATTTTGTTTAAATCCATCTCCTTATAAAATATTACTGCATCGCCTCACCATCTGGCACTCTCATTGGCTTTGTCAACAAAGTGGGAAAAAAAGAAAAACAAAACCAATCCAGACAGTTTCAGGCCCAGAGCTGATTTCTGAGAATTCATCAGCCACAAAACACACAAAAGTTTGCACTGCTGTATATCATGATGCATCTACTTAACAGTGAAGTTTCCAAATTCAAAATCAGTTAAATATTACAGAGCATGCAAAGTTCATTATTATAATGATAAAATTAAAATCACTGTCCAAAAGCACTGAAGTCTGTAACAGTATTACCTTGGATCCATCTGAGGTTTGAAAGCAACTTTCAATTCTTCCAAGGAAGCACACTGACCTGCTAGCTTCTCTAAGAAATCTTCCAGTCGTGAAGGATCAAAATCCACTAAGAATGAACTCAGCAAGCAGAAAATATTTGTGAAGTCCCCACCTGAAAAAAATAAATTCTATGAGTAATGGAACTAACAAACCTGTAGAAAAATAGGTCCCACAAATTCCTTCCCTAACCTCCAGGAGCCGTGTGGGTGGCTAATCTAGACAGACAGATAAAATACATAGCAGCTAACTTCTGCTTGCCACTTGCTCAGCCAGGGTGCAGACATGATACAGGGAGAGCCCTGCATCAAGGCACCAACTGTCACACAGTTCACAAGAAATTAAATATCTTTTAGTCTTTTGCTCTTCTTTCAGATGATGATGTAGTCACACAAGGCCTCTTTCTTATAAAGTCAAGACAAGAATTACATTTTGGTTTGATTGTAAAATATTTATGGGCTACTAAGTAACAACTTGCTGTGTTCCTCACCAACCTGTGAGATGCATAGTTTCAAGAAGTTCAGACACCAGCTTATTATCATCTTCTAATTCCAGCTGAATTAGGCCTAGCTTCTTCCTCATCTTCTGCAAATAATGTTTCTCAAATTCTGCATCATATTCCTCTTCCAGGATGAGTTCACTTATTTCCAGAGGCAGCTCTGGAACTAAAGCTTCAGCAAGCTTCCCTAGATTCCACTTGCAAATTTCTGGCTGCTTGCTGTAAGCATAGCGCCCTGTATTATCAGAACCATTGCAAATGTGTTCAGGGTCATATCTACAAATAAAGAAATAGTTAGCATTCTTCTAGTTATCTGGACACCAATACTAAGGAGACCAGAAAAGCCAAAAGGAGTAGAACATCTCGTTATGGGACTTTCTTCTCCCAAAGCTAATTAGGCATTTTACCGCCCTCTCAAATGGTGAGAAAACCCACACGCTACAAACAAAACCAGTCTAACAGAAGCAATGTCAGCAACACAGTTGTATATATAAAGGTTGAAGGGAAGAATATAGGACAGCTAGGGCTAATTTAATCTACTTTACTATAAATAGAGTTCATAAATCCACTAGTGAGTTAAAAATATTGAAGCAATAGCAAACAGTGTTGAGATTGCTCTACACAGCAAATACATATGCATATTTCAATTACACCACACTGACCTGTCCATAAATCCAAAAGGGCCATAGTCAATAGTTAGTCCAACTATACTCATGTTATCTGTATTCAGCACACCATGGCAAAAACCAACGCACTGCCACTCAGCAACCAATCTTGCTGTCCGTTTTGTTATCTAAAAAGAGAATTTTTTTTCGTTTTTCAAACACAACTTATAAATGTTCTTATATTACCAAGCAACTGCTATTTTGAAGTGATCTTTCTCCAGCTCTGATGGAAGCAGATTCTGGCTTGTGTGCTATATGCATAAAAAACAATAGGCTAAAGGATGCTTTCCTCTCTCCTTTTATTAACTGCCTAGTTCCTATATCTCCCATTTTTGTTTGCTCTCTCTTCTTTACATCTACATTTAACTTGAAAGTCTATTGTCTTGTAATTTCTCATGTTAGGTACTTTAAACTGTTTTCCTAAATGCTGCTTCCCAGAGTAGAAGTCAGATGCCAGAAGGCATTCCAAGTAGCTATATGTGTGCAAAACTAATTATTAGCACGCAGTAAGCCACTAAGAGACAACTCTGTATGATGGCTCCGTGCTATCTGAGATGGTAAAACTAGGGAAAAAAAAATGAAGGGAGAGCACGTGCAAGAGAGTGAGAGCAAGCATGTGTGCACAGGAGAGAAAAAGCACGCATGTGCATAAGCAAGTGAGCTTGGCTGCCACTCAAAGGCGGGTTATTGATTAGAAAGAGACAGCTTTGCAACTCAGGTCAACCTTTATTCTTTTTAACCACATTTTTCTACTGCTGCTAATATTATAGCCATGCCCAGAAACAAGTGTGCCATATATAAACAAAAACACTATTTAAAAAAAATCACAGTTCTTTAAATTTAAGCAACAGCTACAAAGTATTTGAAAAGTAGAGATAATGATGTTTATTTTATAGACAGTGCTGTCAAGTGCAGTCACTTGTACTCCCCTTTCCGGTCTGTTTCTTCCACAGTGCAGAAAGAAATATAAAAGCATGTTAGAGTGGAGCTGACAGCATTTTTCTGCTATTAGAAAGATAGAAGTGTTAGGAAAATAAGATGTGGGATTGAAGTAAGTTTCAGACAGAGACAGGTACAGGAAGTTTGCACTACAGAGCAGACAAAACATAAGAAATACAAGGCTGGCTGGGACAAGAAGTGAGGAGAGACACAGACCAGAAGAGCCCAGCAAAGGAGATGAGACAGAGAGCCGGGGGCACAAGGAGGGCATGCCAGAGGAGCAGCAATAGGTTGGAAGCAACTGGGCCAGGAGACTAGGAAAAGAAGCCAAAAGCAGCAGTGAGGTAAGACTGGGCTGGGGAAGATGGGACAAGAAGGGAGTTGAGGGTAAAATAATCTTTGTTCACACAGTGCTGCAGAGATCCTTGAGTCCCATCACTCCTCTGCCATCAGAAAGTAAACATGCCATCAGCTAGCGAGTAGCACAAGCCCACAGTGGGTGACAACCCACAATCATCACCACCGTTCTATTAAAGCATGAAAGGTCTGTTCAGCAAAATTAAACCCTTCAGCACCAGCGGTGAACCATGCAACAGTTGTGTTTAATTGCTTTAGTTCTTTAAAAGACAAGCTGTGTCAAAACACAAATTCAAAAACTCAGAAAAGTTAGAAAAATGTCAGATTTTAAGTCTGCCTTTTGACCCCTAACTTGTCCATTATGGACATTCATTGTGTTACATGATTTCAGTCTCTAAACTGATAATTTTATCAGACTTCATAATAGTTTTTACATAGACTAGTTAAGACTGTTATAGCTACTCAATAATCAGAATAATTATACATATATATTACATTCTTATTTTGGTTATAAACTTCATTTGAACTTCAAGTGATCCCAGTCAGAATCTTTACAGTTCTCCAGTAACTTCAGGCTAGATCCCTTGTGTATTGCTGTACACTGATCACTGAGACATGAACATAAGCTTTTTTTTTTTTTCCTCTAATTATTTTCTTGCTCACTCAGACAAAGGAATATTAAAAGAAATTCAGTGTCAGGAATAACAACCCAGTATCAACTGTGAGGTGGAAATATATATTCAAGAGATAAAGTTTGGATACCAAGTAATTCAGCTATATTTTACTTCAAAGGTAAATATAGCAATGCTATATTTACAAGTGCTATGTTTAAAAGTTCAACTTTTATTATGATTCTCCAGAAACCAGAAGTTCTGAATTTATACAGTAATTGCAAACTGGATCAAAAATGGGACTCTGAGAAATCATCTAGCCTCACCTCTGGGCCACTATAGAATCACCTAAAACTACACCATTCCTGGGACATATTTATCTCTTCTGATCTTACCATTCCCAAAGTTGGGGGTTTTGCAACTTCCTCAAGTAAACTCTCTCAGAATTCAAGTGTTTAAAGGCAGGCAAGCACTAAGCCTGAAGTTAATTTTCATTTGGAAAATAAGAGGCAGGAATTGACTGAACATTCTCAATATTTTACCTTACAAATGATATTTCAGTACCATTAACTCATCAGGGCCAGAATTTCCCTTTGCATTCTGAAATACTCTTAGTAAATTGAGAAAACAGTCTCGGGAAGCTCTCCAAGAGCTGGGAAAAAACAGTTTAACAGTAAAGAGGTAAAACTGCTTACATCAGTTTCATCAATATCAATATTACTTTCATCAATAAACAGTTCTATTAAGAGTGCTTTATCCAAGGAGAAGAATAGTTCAAGTAATCAAAAGACTCAAGATATTAACTGACTCCAGTCATCTATGCTCACAGATGAAGTTCTTAAAGTCTACCGCTACAAATTTATTAAAAGAAACTTATCTTTCCTACCTCTTTAAAGAAGGCAGCATTTCTCTGAATACTGTTGTCAGAATAAGCCTCCTGGATTTCTGGATAGAAAGTGCCGATCACATAATCAAGCATTTGTATTCGAATATCATTTCGGTTAACACTAGGACCTTTGCGCCCTGTATATTCATCAGTAGGCTTAAAAATTTCAAAGGATCCAAACCTGTTTTAAAATAATAAAAATGTTTTAATATTATTAGATGCTATTAGCTTTATTTGATTTTACATGCAGTAAAAAAATTCAGTGCTATTGTAACAATGTAACAATCTCTTGAGTTTAATACCATCAATCCTTCAATTGACAGAGAAGAGACCTGACAGATTTCTACTCTGAAACTAATGTGGCTCAGTGACTCAAGGCAAGGAAGCATAAACATCGACGCCTAGAAGACTGACAGATCAGAGCCCTAGCTAGCACTGAAGACCAGCTCATTACAGGTTCTTACAAACTCTCCTGCAGAAAAATCCTTATTCTGAGTAAACATACAGGAACAGAACTAATCTGAAATACAACACTGCATCAAGGGTTTAAGATACATTTTTCCATGTCATACACATTCCCTATGCCTCACCATTCTCTAACATTTGATTGCCTTACAAGGAACTATGCATCTTCCTGAAGCTCCTAGTGTTTTGCACTGGAGCAGGAACTCTGTACAGTTCTCAGGCAACAAAAGCACCCTCATAAGGCACTCTTAGAAGGATCTAGACTTCTACAGTATTGTATCTTTAGAACAGCTTTAAAATTAAGGGTAAAACTATAAACAAGCAACCAACACTACCAACATCAAAAAGTGTGTATTCTTTGCAGTTACAGGCATAAACATGAAAAATCTCTTCCTATATCTGCAGAACTTAGTTCTGCTTTGTATGTGCCAGCACACTTAGTGTTTATTTCCCTGTATGCAAAGATGTTGGCTCACCTCATCCTTTGGACAGAAAGGGCAGATTTCTGCAGTTTAATAAAGAAGTTCCAATATCCCAGAATAAGAAATATACAAATGACACCATTATGGAAATAAACGCATGTGCACACACACACACATATATGTATATGCATGCACACACACACACTTCAAAAGCTGCAGCATTTGGTTTTAACACAAACAAATTAAGTAGGCTTCTTTCTACCTTATAAATGTTGAAGCTATTCTCAGGACAACTGTACACCTTTCATTTTTTGGATTTCCATCATAAAATATGTCACGAACAACTCTGGAGTCAGATGTCACACATGTTCCAGCTCTTGTTGTTGGTATTCCTAGGTGAAACATAGCCTCGCTACACAGGAATTCTCGTATACTTGACCGCAGCACTTTACGACCATCAGCTTGCCTGTAACAGAAAACATTGATAGACCTTAGTTTTAGGCTACAAAGGAAGGAATTCCTGTTTCCAGTTTAGTGGTGGAGGAAAAAAAAAAAAAAAAGAAAAGAAAAAAACAAAAGTGAAGCGCACTGTCCACAATCACAAAACAAGTTAGTGGTGGATCTGAGAATAACAGAAGATTCGGCTTTCAAAGTTCAGATTAGATGGACAGGACACACTTGCAATGAAGACCACATGTAACAGAAGGAAGTATTGTCCAGTTAGTGATATCCCTTCCAATCATCAGCTTCACTGTTTTTATAGACTCAGTATATTCTTTCAAAAAAATTAAAAAAAAAAAAAAAGAATAGACAAATAAACCTTTAAATAGTGTAGAATACACTGCTAAAATAATTCAGATCAGAACTGCTCCTCATTTCTACTGTTTTAAGAATCAGTATTTTTTTCAATATGCAACTAATGCGCTGCAGAATTTTAACTAACACTCTAGCTGTTCATAAATAAAAATCAGTTTTTATTGTTCATACTGCAAGAAAAGCAAAGCAGCAAACAACAAAAATAAGAGGTTATTTATATTTTTAAATTCAAGTTTTCTTTATTAATAAAATGGCTGCTGTTACGTCTCTTGAAAAATATTATTATTTTGGATCTCTCCGGAGAAGTGAGCTAGAAATGGGACATTAAATACTGACATAGTTGCCTGACAAAATGAAAAGATAGCTAATATTCACGTAGTTTATTTAATACAGGTCAAATATATAGAACATAAACTGCATTGGTGGCTCTCAAACTATACTCTGATCATTTCAGAAGGTAAAAACAGAAGAGCTTCCCAGAGGGTACATAGTATGTTAGCAGCAAAACTGGAAATTCCATTGTTTGGGATTTTCTTGGATCAAATGGTATTAACCTTCATACACTCTGCAGGCCTTTTGCAGGTCTCCAATGTATATAACTAAAGTGTAATTAAGTCTGGGCATTGCTGAAACAGAAAACAGAGGAAATGCAAATGGAAAATTGACTTGGAAGATTTAAAGCCGTGCAGGCTCAAGTCAGTAAAAGACGACATCCACCCCTTACAGGCACCTGGTCAGCATGACATTTCCCTAGACTTTCCCGTTATTCCTAGGACTAGGGAAACAAGAAGAGTTCCACCAGCAGCAGCAGCCTGAACAAACAGTAGCATAAACAGAATAAACACCCTCGTTTTTAATAACATTAAGGTTTAGGAGACGCTCTCTGCCTTAAGCACAGCCCGCCGTGCGGAAGCTGCGTGAGAAGCACTACGGCGGGCACAGGAGCCCTTCCCCGAGGGCCACTCGCATTGCCCCGCCGGCCTCCGCCCCGCCAGACCCGGCCGGGGGCCGCTCCGCGCCGCGCCGCCCGCCCGCCCCCCCCCCGCCGCGGCCTGCCGGGCGGAAGCGGGCGGCAACGGCCGGCGCGAGCGCGGGGGGCCCTGCGGGGAGCAGCGGTCGGTTGGGGGAGGGGGGCCCGGCAGCCGCGCACCTACCGGGAGAAGGGCGTGAGCCCGGCGCCCTTCAGCTGCACCTCCCAGCGCTCGCCCCGCGGGCCCAGCACCTCGCCCAGGTACATGGCGGCGCCGTCGCCCAGCTGCCCCGCGAAGCTGCCGAACTGGTGGCCGCAGTAGCAGTGCGCCGCCGGCTCCGAGCCCGGCAGCAGCCGGTTCCCGCTGAAGTACAGCGCCGCCTCGGCCTCCAGCGCCGCCCGCTCGGCCGCGGAAGGGGCCGCCTCCAGCCCCAGCAGCGCCAAGGCCGGCAGCGACATGGCCACCAGCTGCGGGTTCTGCACCGGGCTGGGCCGCACCCGGCAGAAGCAGGCGCCGGGCACCGGCCGCGGCGCGCTGTCCTCGGAGGCGTCCACAGGCAGCGAGCGCAGCGCCAGGTTGTCGAAGC